>NC_057803.1:482625056-482829117 GCF_018294505.1 Triticum aestivum
GCCTCTGTAACTTTTGTTGTCCCATTGTCGAGTGAGCGCCCTGCACCGTCGATTGTACCAGTGTTTCCTTCAGCCATCCAACCCCATGCCTCGGAGCTCCAAGCTGCCGCATCTGGGCCGTCTGCTCCTTTCTTCACCAACTATCATGTTCTGGAAAGCCAGTCGGACGCCGCTGCAGAGGCTATCCGTCAAGCTAGCGTGATGATGGAGCGGATGAAGACGGTGCATGACAACAGCCAGGCTGCTTACGATGCCAGCGCGGCTCTTCGGGCCAATGTCCAGGTAAGTTGGCTTTCGACTAACCTTGTTCTATTAGGATATGCTACCTGAAATATTTTCTTTCATACAATCTCTTATTGTTTGCGTCGAATCTATACACCCACTGGGTGTTTTGTTGTCTTTAGTATTTGTGCTCTTCCACTCAGCCTGGGCGAGTGGTATCTGAACCGGTGGGGGCACGCTAAGTGCACCCACTGGGTGTAGTCCCCGAGACCGCAGTCGACTATGGGCAGTCGACTAGGGTCTGAGTACTTTTCACTTTCCTTTCTTCCACTCGACTCGGGCAGACCGGCCGAGTGGGATCTGAACCAGTGGGGGCACGTCAAGTGCACCCACTGGGTGTAGTCCCCGAGACCGCGGTCGACCACTGGCAGTCGCCCGGGGTCTGAATAGTTCTTCTCTCTTTCTTCTCATTTTTTTACTCGACCCGGGCGGACCGGTCGAGGGGGTTCTGAATCAGTGGAGGCACGCCAAGTGCACCCGCTAGGTGTAGTCCCCAAGACCGCGGTCGACTGCGGGCAGTCGGCTGGGGTCTGAGTAAACTTTTAAGTTTTATTCACTCGGAAGTAAATAATCTTTGATCTTGTCGATTGACATGTCTTTTACCTTCTGCAGAAATCTTGTACTCTCATTTACAAGTTCGCCGAATTTGAGGAGAAGCAGAGGCAACTCAATCTTGACTTGGAGCTGGCCCAACAAAAATTGAAGAAAGCTTAAGATGAAGCTGCTGGTATGGAAGGTAACTGCCTGTCGACTGCTCACGTCGATCGTCCTTTAAAATATTTCTTCGATCTCTTATTTGATCCGATTGCTTATTTTGCAGAGAAAATGAGGTTGGCTCTGGAGAAGAAGGACTTGGACCTTGCAGCTGCGCAGAAGGAGGCTCAAGATAAGACTGCCCTTGCAGACCAGAAGCTGGCTTCAGTCGGAGTGCTGGAAGAAGAAGTAAGCAAGCTGAAGTCCTCTCTCACTGAATCCAATAGAGAGGTAACTCGTCTGAAGAAGGATAAGATGGCTTTGAATGAGAAGTTGGAATCCACGGCTCATAAGAGAAATGACGTGGAAGCTTATCTGAGAACTCTTGCCAAGAAGCTCTTTCTTATGCTTGGAGGTACTCCTTTTAATCCGACTGTTTTACTGCTTGCAAGTTAGTCATGTCTAGTCGACTCACTAACTCTTTGACTGCAGAATTCTGCCCAAACTTTGACGAGGAAACTGGACAGATCGAGACGGGTTTAGACCCTATCGTTTCTCCAGTCGGTGACGATGCTGCCATGAATGTGCTTCGACTGGAATCCCGTGTCGCCAGTGTCACAAGTTACCTCGCTCGTCTGAAGGTGGCAGTTTCACGGATTGACTCATCACTCTGGCCAAGGGCGACGCTTCAAAATGATCTCGAATCTCTGATGAATCGGCTCAACGAGGTTCCTGGTCGAGTGCAAGAGTGGAAGAAGTCCTCTGCCCGGTGTGGTGCTGACATGGCGTTGTCCTTGGTAAGAGTCCACTGCAAGGAAGCTCGCAAAGATAAGCTGGCGGCGATCAAGGTCGCCAACACCAAAAGACATGATTTCCAGTCCTTTATGGAGACTTTCATAGCTTCGGCCACTCGGATTGCAGATGGAATCGACTTGGACGAATTCGTTGAACCTGCCAGCCCTCCTCCTGCCGAATGAACAAACTTTGAGATTTAAACTTTCCTTAAATTTGCCTCGGGATGCCGAGTGGTTGCTATAACCATTAAACTCCTTCAGTCTTGATGCTCGAATACTTTTGATCTGTCTCCTAGAATTTTTAAGATCTATCTGAACTTGGTTTATTTCTGAATATGTTTGTATTTGCCTTCGCATGGAATTTGCTCTTTGGGATGTAGCCCTGAAGTGGAGAGTTCAATCGACCCACGCCTCGTCGTCCCTGCGGACAGGGATGGGGCGCACGTTGTATTTGTGGCGTAGCTCAGAGAAGAAGGCCGCGGTCGACCTGCACCTCGTCGTCCTTGCGGATGGGGATGGAGCGTACGTTGTACTTGTGGCATAGATCGGAGAAGAAGGTCACAGTCGACCCGCACCTCGTCGTCCTTGCGAATAGGGATGGAGCGTATGTTGTACCTGTGGCGTAGCTCGGAGAAGAAGGCCGCGGTCGACCTGCACCTCATCGTCCTTGCGGATAGGGATGGAGCGTACGTTGTACTTGTGGCGCAGCTCCTAAGGGGAAGGTTGTAGTCGACCTGTACCTCGTCGTCCTTGCGGATAGGGACAAACTTTAAACCTTAGGCGAGTAATGGACTGCAGCTAAGCCTCCGAGTGGGAGGGTTGCTCACCACTCGGTAGGATTTTTTAAATTTAGGCGGGTACTGGACTGCAGCTAAGCCCCGAGTGGGAGGGTTGCTCACCACTCGGTAGGATTTTACAAACTTAGGCGAGTACTGGACTGCAGCTAAGCCCCCGAGTGAGAGGCTTGCTCACCACTCGGTAGGATTTTACAAACTTAGGCGAGTACTAGACTGCAGCTAAGCCCCCGAGTGGGAGGGTTGCTCACCACTCGGTAGGATTTTACAAACTTAGGCGAGTACTGGACTACAGCTAAGCCCCCGAGTGGGAGGGTTGCTCACCACTCGGTAGGATTTTACAAACTTAGGCGAGTACTGGACTGCAACTAAGCCCCCGAGTGAGAGGGTTGCTCACCACTCGGTAGGATTTTACAAACTTAGGCGAGTACTGGACTGCAGCTAAGCCCCCGTGTCGGTGTCAAAACCAGTGGATCTCGGGTAGGGGGTCCCGAACTGTGCGTCTAGGTCGGATGGTAACAGGAGGCAGGGGACACGATGTTTTACGCAGCTTCGGGCCCTCTTGATGGAGGTAAAACCCTACGTCCTGCTTGATTAATATTGATGATATGGGTAGTACAAGAGTAGATCTACCAGGAGATCAGAGAGGCTAAACCCTAGAAGCTAGCCTATGGTATGATTGTTATTCGTCCTACGGACTAAAACTCTCTAGTTTATACAGACACCGGAGAGGGCTAGGGTTACACAGAGTCGGTTACAATGGTAGGGGATCTACATATCCGTATCGCCAAGCTTGCCTTCCACGCCAAGGAAAGTCCCTTCCGGACACGGGACGAAGTCTTCAATCTTGTATCTTCATAGTCCAGGAGTCCGGCCGAAGGTATAGTCTGGCCATCCAGTCACCCCCTAATCCAGGACTCCCTCAGTAGCCCCTGAACCAGTCTTCAATCACAACGAGCCCGGCGCGCAGATTGTCTTTGGCATTGCAAGGTGGGTTCCTCCTCCAAGTACTTCAAAGAAGATTTTGAACACAAAGGTAGTGTCCGGCTCTGCAAAATAAGTTTCCACATATTGCCATAGAGAGAATAATATTTACACAAATCTAATCTGCTGACGTATTCCATAGCGTGACATCACACCACGGCCAAGTCTTTATTCGAATCGTTTTACTGTCCCACCTCAGCGCATTTAGCGAGGCAGTTTCCTTGGCACGTCTTGTTAAAGCAGAGATCGTGTCCCCTTATTTCGGGATTCTCATCAATACGGGTGTGGGCAACCCAACCGCGCCATTGACTACGGCGCTTGGGAGATAAGCGAGTTTTACCAGGCTGGTGGGGGCGCATAGTCGCGTCCGCCCATATAAGGGGATAATGATCCACCTTTTCATCCACGCCTTCTTCCTCCTTTGCCTATCCATTTCCGCGCACTCGAGCTCCAGCGCCCAAGTCCGCACACCCCACCTCAACCTTCTCCAGCCATGTCCAGAGCGGGAGGCAAGTGGATGGTCTCCTCCGTCACGGAGGGACACATCAAAAGACCGAGGACGGCCGGATACTTGTCTAACGACATTGCGCACCGGCTTCCCAAAGAGGGGTAGCTCATCCCCACCCCTAGGCCCCATGAGAGGGTGGTGTTCCTCCCCCATTTCCTCCGCGGACTAGGCTTCCCTCTCCACCCATTTGTCCGGGGGCTCATGTTCTACTATGGCCTGGATTTCCACGATTTGCCCCGAACTTTGTCCTCAATATCTTGGCGTTTATCGTCGTGTGTGAGGCTTTCTTCTGCATCCGCCCCCATTTAGGCTTATGGCTCAAGATTTTCAACGTCAAGCCGAAGGTGGTGCACGGCACCCAGGCGGAGTGCGGAGGCGCCATTGTGGGCAAGATGCCCAACGTCCTATGGCCCGAGGGCTCCTTCGTGGAGTCCCTAAAGGGGTGGCAATCGGGGTGGTTTTACATCACCGAGCCGCGCGACCCTGAATGGGTCGCAGCCCCCGATTTCCGATCCGGTCCCCCTACGCAGCTCACCTCCTTGAAAGAGACGTGCCTGTCATGGGGTAAAGAAGGAGAGCTGACCGGACTCCAAACATGCGTCCAAACCCTGGTGGACAAGACGCTCAAACTTGTCAACGTAGTCCAGGTTATGCTCATCCGCCGGATCCTCCTGTGTCAACAACGGGCTTTGAACCTGTGGGAATTCGACCCGGCGCAGCACCGAACTCTGAGCAGGCTCTTCGACACGATGTACGAAGATGCCTGGAAGGTGCTTTTCAAGGGCGCCGAGGCCCCCACATCCGCTACCAAGGATCGCAGATTCAGCACGCAGCATCACGCTCGTGCGGTAAGCTATTTTTAACTTTTACAGGGTATTAGTTTTTAATAATTTGACTCCATGTGGGATCTAAGCTCCCTTACCTTTGACAGGATTGACAGGAGACGTCCGGACAGATCAGCTGTCCGGCTCCTTTGCCCGAAGGCCCAGCGGACGCTCGCTTGGTGAAGCTGCTGGTTCCGGCACCCTATGTGGTGCCGGAGAAGAAGGCCAAGAAGAAGGCCACGGGGACTCGGAAGAGTGCCCGGTGCTAGGAGGTGTCGGATTCATCATCCGACGACTCCAAGGCGCACTCCTCCCATGAAGACGAGGAGGAGGAAGAAGAGACCTCTCCCCCTCCAACAGGGGGAGGGAAGAAAAGGAAGGCCGCCCCAACCGGGGAGGCCGAAGGGTCCAAGAGGGGGAAGACCCCTCCTCCGGACTACTCCACCAACGCCGACGACGGCGAAGAGGAGTGGCCGCCCAGGGCCAAGCCCCTGGCAAGATTGTAAGTATCCGGATACCAGAGTGATTCATAGTATTCCCCCATTGCATAGTTTTTCCTTATGTCGAACATGATTGTGCAGTCCGCCCAAGGCCGGGCTCGACGAGTCGTTGAGCGGCTCCCTGGATTCGTCGGATGTGAATTCGCTTCCGACGGCTTCCTCCCCCCACCCTACGGACAGCGCCGAGGTGGCATCCCAACAGGTTCCAAGCCAGGAGGAGGTGGTCCTAGAGGCGCCGCAAGGCAACCTCCCGGACCCCAGGCGTAAAGAGGATAGAACCCCCAAGGGCTCCAAGTCTGGCCTTGAGCCGGACACCGCGCCGGAACCTTCAACGGTTCCGGACTCCGGTAGGCAGCCTCCTTCCAAGAGGAGCAAGCCTACCGAGCCGGTGACCTCCGTCCAACCGGAGGCACCGGACAGTTTGCTGGAGACGCTTAACGGCGCCTCCATCGACGAGGAGCACCGCACTATTATGAGTGCGGTGATCCAGAAGGTTCAGTCCGTCAAGAGCGGACTGACTGAAGCCTGTGCCAGCCTTCTAACAGGCTTTGAGGTAAGTAAAGAATATGTAAAAATATTACCGCATAGACAGTTACCCCTGATGCTCTGTTCGGCGTTCGAAAAGAAAAGCCGAATAGAGGATCTAATAACATTCGCAGGAGTCTAACATGATCAAGTCAATATGCGTATGCAGGCTTCGCTGCTGGCCTCCGCCGCACTGACTGCGGAGGTGGATACGCTGAAGCAGAATCTCGAGCGGTCCGAGCAAGAGCTCGGCCTATCCAAGCAGCAGTTCGAGGAGAAGGAAGGTAAGAAATACCTTATTGAAATATGTGAAAGGTGCAATTGCAAAAAGTGACAAGATTAACGTGGCTATTGTAGGAGCCACAACTGAGGTGGCGACCCTTAAGCAAGCGCTGTCTGAGGCCAAAAAGAGGGCGGCCACGGAGCGCAGCGAGCGGGAGAAGCATGAGATGCAGGTTGGCGAGGTGCGGCAAGAGCTCCAGGCTCTCATGAAAAAACATGAGAGTTTGGAGCTTGACTCAAAGACGCGAGAGTCTGAGCTCGCGGCGGCCATTGAAGATGCCAAGTCTGCCAAGGCAGAAGCCCAGAAGGCCCTCCAGGAGGTTGAGGCAATAAAAAAGATAGCGGCGGGTAAGGCATTCTTTATGCAAAGCAAGCACGTAAAAGTGAATTACTTGTCACTTACCCGAATCCGGAGCTCTCCAGGAGCATTCGCAGACTTGCCCCGTAGCGTGTCGGATGCCACCGCCTTCTACCGAGCCGAGGAGGGAAGCTCGACGGAGAAGGTGTTCTGGTCTCAGTATGCTGAGGCCGAACACCCGGTACCCTTAAGCGACCAGCTGAAACAGCTGGTCGAGCTCCATAAGGTGGCCGAATAGGCCATGAAGGGCCTCATAGTCCGGCTGTGGCCTGGAGAGGCCATGACTGGGAGCTACTTCGGGCTGGTGAGGCGGCTGGTGGAGGCTTGTCCAAGGCTCGAAGTCATCAAGCGCTCTGTATGCATCGAGGGTGCCCATAGGGCGCTTGCCCGTGCGAAGGTGCACTGGGCAAGCTGGATGCTGAGAAGCTTGTGAAGGATGGGCCACCGCCGGGCAAGGAGCATCACAAGCCCGAGATGTAATATGAGGGCATTCTGAAGGGTGCCCGCCTTGTGGCGGATGAATGTTCCATGAATATAATTTTTCAGTGAACTCGCTCATTTTGTCCTGTGCGCTGAAAGCTTGTTCATGTGTTCTAAGCAATGCTTTTTGAATTTAAAATATTACCTTTTGTGCGGCCGTTTATCAAATTCGAGAGATGGCGAGTCGTCGGCTTCTGGCCCCATGGCACGAGTAGTGGGGTGTTCGGGATAAACATGAGCGCTCTTTTCCCATTCTTGGGTCCTTCGAGGGAGGCGCTCAACACAACGAACAAGGCAATCAGACTATAATGCTTGAACACTCTCACTTAGCCATAGAATTCTATAATTTTAAATTTTGGCGAAGCCCCTAGTGTTTGGAAGACCGAGTTCGGGGCGCTATCCATGCCTAGGCCGGACAAAGCCGACTCCTCGCTCTAAGCGGCATAAGTCTTTAGGGACTCGAAAACCTCTCGAACAGCGACCAGCTCTCGCCTCGTCATGACATCCAGTTTTAGCTTTCTCTACTGAGGTGCTTAGCCCAGCTCAACTGGGGCACAATCGCAGTAGTTCTCCTAGTGCAACCTTAGTCGATATAACGGAATGTAAGGTACCAAAACATAGGAGCCGGGCAAACCCAACTATTGACCCAAGACATGATTCGAAGCCGATGCATATAATGCTATAAGTTCGGGGTGCTGCACTTGTGAAAGTGTTCGGACTTCTCACACCATGTTGTGGGGTACTTAAGCCCCTGGCGTATTGGCCATACCAAACTGTACGGGTGCAACATGTCATTAATGAACATATATTCGTAAAAAAGAGGTAATGCAATAATAGACGGAAGCTATGCATTGTTTATTTAAAAAAGCTGCGATCAAAGCAGAACGATACAAATAGTGCGATAAGCAAAAGATGGGACTATCAAATATGTCCTTTCCAGGGGCGAGCTGCGGAATGTTATGCGAAACAGGTATACTGCTCGTTATAGAGACCACCTTAGAGTTCCGTAGTGCGGCGTAGCTTTCTGCTTCCCTGGTTGTATCGTTTGTGCAGCAATTGTACTCCCGGACAGGCCTTCCGAAGAATGGAGTCCTGAAAATAAGAGAAAATTTAAGAAATCGGCAGCCCCTAGTGCGGTTTAAGCCGCATTTCGGGCGTGCCGTGATGGTGCCCCTCCCCCTATGCCCATGGTATTTCTAGAGCGTAGTTATGTACGCGCAACACTGGTTTCGCAAGTTCGCGAGGGCTGGGGTTGGGGCCGCATTGCTACGCTTGCTCGGAACGTGCCAGGAGGTCTTGTTGTAGGTTACTCCGGGCGCGCTTGACGGTGTCCGGATGTTTAATGGCCGGACTGGAGAATTGCCTTGAGAGGCTCCTTTGTATTTCCGCTGCGATAGCCGCCGTATGCTCCTCCGTTCGGAGAGAGCGTTCGGTGTTTCCATTGACCGTGATGACGCCTCGAGGGCCTGGCATCTTGAGCTTGAGGTATGCGTAGTGGCGCACCACATTGAACTTGGCAAATGCGGTTCGCCCGAGCAGTGCGTGATAGCCACTGCGGAACGGGACTATGTCGAAGATTAACTCCTCGCTTCGGAAATTATTCGGAGATCCGAAGACCACTTCAAGTGTAACTGAGCCTGTACAGTTGGCCTCTACACCTGGTATGACGCCTTTAAAGGTCGTTCTAGTAGGTTTAATCCTCGAGGGATCGATGCCCATTTTCCGCACTGGATCCTGGTAAAGCAGGTTCAGGCTGCTGCCGCCGTCCATAAGGACTCTAGTGAGGTGAAATCCGTCAATAATTGGGTCTAGAACCAATGCGGCAAATCCGCCATGACGGATGCTAATGGGGTGGTCCCTTCGATCAAAAGTGATCGGGCAGGAAGACCATGGGTTGAACTTTAGGGTGACTGGCTCCATCGTGTATACGTCCCTTAGCGCATGCTTCTGCTCCCTCTTGGGGACGTGGGTTGCGTATATCATGTTCATCATCCACACTTGTGGGGAAAACCTTTATGTCCACTGTTGTTCGACGGCCGGGGCTCCTCCTCGTCATCGCTATGCAGCCCCTTGTCTCTGCTTTCGGCATTTAACTTGCCTACCTGCTTGAACACCCAACAAGCCCTGTTGGTGTGATTGGCTGGTTTTTCGGGGGTGCCATGTATCTGGCATGAGCGGTCGAGTATTCGGTCCAAACTGGACGGGCTCGGAGTATTTCTTTTGAATGGCTTTTTCTGCCGACCAGGTTTAGAGCCTCTGAATCCGGCATTAACTGCCGTATCCTCAGCATTGTCGCCATTAATGCGGCGCTTTTGCTTGTTGCGACGCGACCTGCCACCGCTGTCCTTGGTATCTGAATTACCAGGGCTCTTGGTCATGTTATTGCTGCGAGCTAGCCAGCTATCTTCTCCCGTGCAAAAGCGGGTCATAAGTGTCGTGAGGGCTGCCATAGATTTCGGCTTTTCCTGTCCTAGGTGCCGTGCAAGCCACTCGTCGCGGATGTTATGCTTGAAGGCTACTAGGGCCTCTGCGTCCGGACAGTCGACGATTTGATTTTTCTTGGTTAGGAACCGTGTCTAGAATTGTCTGGCCGATTCCTCTAGCTGCTGAATTATGTGGCTTAGGTCATTGGCGTCTGGTGGTCGCACATAAGTGCCCTGGAAATTGTCGAGGAATGCGGCTTCCAGGTCCTCCCAACAACCGATTGATTCTGCTCGCAAGCTGTTAAGCCAATGCCGGGATGGTCCTTTAAGCTTGAGTGGGAGGTATTTGATGGCGTGTAGGTCATCACCGCGGGCCATGTGGATATGAAGGAGATAGTCCTCGATCCATATCGCAGGATTTGTTGTGCCATCGTATGATTCGATGTTCATGGGTTTGAAACCCTAGGGGATTTGATGATCCATTACCTCATCTATGAAGCATAGTGGGTGTGCGGCGCCTCTGTATTGGGCTACATCACGACGCATCTCAAACGAGCTTTGTCTACTGTGTTCGGCCCAACCGGATTTACTGTATCCGGCGTGGCGAGTACCGTCTTGTGCCGTGGGGAGCCCACGTGATCCGTAGATCAATCTTGTTTGCCTTGCCTTGTACTCCAATATATCTCGCAGGTCTGGCGCTTTTTCCCATGCCTTGGTAGTTTTTGGGCGGCACTGGGGTGCGACTTGAGTGGAGGGCCGACAGGCCTCTCTATCGCGGCCACGGGGTGGCTGGTCGGCCGCATCATGCGCTGGTGATGTAGGTTTAAGTGCTTCCTCCTCTTATTGGGGTAGCAACCTGCGCTTTGGGTAACTCTTGGAGGGGCGTTCGAGTTCATACTCTTCGGCCGCAAGGACTTCAGTCCATCTGTCGGCTAGCAAATCTTGATCAGCTCTAAGCTGTTGCTGTTTTTTCTTGAGGCTGCTCGTCGTGGCCATAAGCCTGCATTTGAAATGCTCTTGTTCGACGGGATCCTTCGGCACGACAAATTCGTCATCGTCGAGGCTTGCCTCGTCTTCGGAGGGAGGCATATAATTATTGTCCTCGACCTCTCTGTCTGCCGCTCTCTCATGAGGGCTGGCTTCTCTATCCTCCTATGCTGAATCTTGCTGGAGGTGGTTGTCTTCGGCGCTGTCCGGGGTGTTATTATCCCCCGTGCTAGAATCACTGTTTTTGTTTTGGCAGGATTTAGAGCGGCGCCGCTGACGCCAACGCTTAGGCTGCTTCTTGGAGGGGTCATCCTCCGCTGTTCCATCGCCATTGCCTTCTTTTGGGGTGTCCACCATGTATATATCATACGAGAGGTGGCTTTCTAGTGCCCTATAGGCGCTGGTTCTTGATCGTCTCCTGCATCGGCGTCCACACCGTCGATGTCTTCGGAGTCGAAGTCGAGCATGTCGGTTAAATCATCGACAGTGGCTACGAAGTGGGTGGTGGGTGGGCTTTGAATTTCTTCATCATCCGCATCCCAACCTTGCTGACCATAGTCCGGCCAGGGCTCTCCTGACAAAGAGAGAGACTATAGTGAATTCAGAATATCGCCGAAGGGCGAGTGCTGAAAGATGTCCGCGGCGGTGAACTCCATGATCGGCGCCCAATCGGGTTCGATCGGTGGGCCGCGGAGGGCTCGGAGTCTGGAGAGGAGTCCGGCTCTTTGCAGTCACGGGCTTCATAGAGAATAGGGCTGGTGTTCGGCTCGGTCACCATAGAGATTGCAGCCCCCGAGGCAGTGTCTAACCACCCATCCTCGGTTGGTGTGATCGGCTCCGAGCTAGGGGTCGGAGGGGACACAGGTGCGGCCTCCAGGGCACTGTTCGACGGCAGAGCTAAATCATGCCCATCGTGACAGTGCAGCGCGCTCGGCTGTGGCTCGAATCCGTTGAAGATCAAGTCTCTGCGGATGTCGGCCGTGTAGTTCGAACTTCCAAATCTGACCTGATGGCCAGGGGCGTAGCTTTCGATCTGCTCCAGATGACCAAGCGAATTGGCCCGCAGTGCAAAGCCGCCGAATACGAAGATCTATCCGGGGAGAAAAGTCTCACCCTGGATCGCATCGCTGTTGATGATTGGAGAAGCCATCGGGCCTAAAAGTGACGACACAGAGGAACTCTCAATGAAAGCACCAATGTCGGTGTCAAAACCGGCGGATCTCGGGTAGGGGGTCCCGAACTGTGCGTCTAGGTCGGATGGTAACAGGAGGTAGGGGACACGATGTTTTACCCAGGTTCGGGCCCTCTTGATGGAGGTAAAACCCTATGTCCTTCTTGATTAATATTGATGATATGGGTGGTACAAGAGTAGATCTACCACGAGATCAGAGAGGCTAAACCCTAGAAGCTAGCCTATGGTATGATTGTTATTCATCCTACAGACTAAAACTCTCTGGTTTAGATAGACACCGGAGAGGGCTAGGGTTACACAGAGTCGGTTACAATGGTAGGGGATCTACATATCCGTATCGCCAAGCTTGCCTTCCATGCCAAGGAAAGTCCCTTCCGGACACGGGACGAAGTCTTCAATCTTGGATCTTCATAGTCCAGGAGTCCTGCCGAAGGTATAGTCCGGCCATCTGGACACCCCCTAATCCAGGACTCCCTCACCCCGAGTGAGATGCTTGCTCACCACTCGGTAGGATTTTACAAACTTAGGCGAGTACTGGACTGCAGCTAAGCCCCCGAGTGAGAGGCTTGCTCACCACTCGGTAGGATTTTACAAACTTAGGCGAGTACTGGACTGCAGCTAAGCCCCCGAGTGAGAGGCTTGCTCACCACTCGGTAGGATTTTACAAACTTAGGCGAGTACTGGACTGCAGCTAACCCTCTGAGTGAGAGGCTTGCTCACCACTCGGTAGGATTTTACAAACTTAGGCGAGTACTGGACTGCAGCTAAGCCCCCGAGTGAGAGGCTTGCTCACCACTCGGTAGGATTTTACAAACTTAGGCGAGTACTGGACTGCAGCTAAGCCCTTGAGTGAGAGGCTTGTTCACCACTCGGTAGGATTTTACAAACTTAGGCGAAACGGATTCGCAGCTAAGCCCCCGAGTGAGAGGCTTGCTCACCACTCGGTAGGATTTTACAAACTTAGGCGAAATGGATTCGCAGCTAAGCCTCCGAGTGAGAGGCTTGCTCACTACTCGGTAGGATTTTCTTTTGAACTTAGGCGAAATGGATTCGCAGCTAAGTCACCCACTGGGGTATTTCATACGCAAATACAAGCAACAACAATCATTCAAGAGGACAGTAAAGCTCTTGTCTTTGATAAACAAATTACAAAGGTATTTCTTATTACATTTTATTTGAACGAGTACTTAAGTATAAAAGGGGCGGAGCAGCTCCGCATTCCAAGCCCGTGGCTCGTCCTTCTTATGCTCGACATTGTAAAGGTGGTATGCTCCATTGTGGAGCACTCTGGTGACAATGAAGGGACCTTCCCAAGCTGGGGCGAGCTTGTGTGGTTTCTGCTGATCCACTCGAAGAACCAAGTCACCTTCTTGAAAGGCTCGACCCTTCACGTGTCTAGCATGGAATCGACGCAAGTCTTGCTGATAAATGGTCGACTGGATCAAGGCCATCTCTCTTTCCTCCTCTAGGAGGTCAACTGCGTCTTGCTGAGCTTGTTCTGCTTCATCTTCAGAGTAGAGCTCAACTCGTGGTGCATTTTGAAGCAAGTCACTCGGTAGAACTGCTTCAGCTCCATAGACCAAGAAGAATGGAGTTCGGCCAGTCGACCGATTGGGAGTTGTCCTCAATCCCCAAAAAACTGATGGAAGTTCATCAACCCAGGCACTCGCTGCGTGCTTGAGATCTCGCTTCAGTCGGGGTTTCAGTCCTTTGAGAATCAGGCCATTTGCTCTTTCACTTGTCCATTCGACTGGGGATGGGCGACTGAAGCATAGTCAACTCGTGTGCCTTGTGAGGCTTAGAAGGTTCTGAACTCATCAGAATCGAAGTTCGATCCGTTGTCAGTGATGATGCTGTGCGGAA
Source organism: Triticum aestivum (assembly GCF_018294505.1). Lineage (NCBI taxonomy): Eukaryota > Viridiplantae > Streptophyta > Magnoliopsida > Poales > Poaceae > Triticum > Triticum aestivum. The sequence continues at coordinate 482,638,546 of NC_057803.1, forward strand.
CCCCATACCTGAATGTCAACTCTATGATGAAGCTGACAGCGGTACTAGCTTCAAGATTCTTAATAGGCTTGGCTTCGATCCATTTGGTAAACTTGTCGACTGCTACAAGCACGTGAGTGAAGCCACTCCTACCAGTCTTCAATGGACCAACCATGTCCAATCCCCAAACAACAAAGGGCCAGGCGAGTGGAATGGTCTTCAGGGCTGATGCAGGTTTGTGCGACATATTGGAGTAGAATTGGCAGCCTGCACATCTGTCGACTATATCTTTTGCCATTTCATTTGCTCGTGGCCAATAAAATCCAGCTCGGTATGCTTTAGCCACAATGGTCCGAGAGGACGCATGGTGACCACAGGTCCCTGAATGGATGTCGTGGAGGATCACTCGACCTTCTTCTGGCATTATGTATTTCTGGCTAACCCCAGTTGCACTTTCTTTAAACAGTTGTCCTCTTATTACAGTAAAGGCTTTGGATCAACAGACAATCTGTCGAGCCTCTTCTTCATCCTCTGGGAGCTCTTTCCTAAGGATATATACAATGTATGGCACTGTCCAATCGGGAGTGATGACCAACACCTCCATGATCAAGTAGACCACGGCTGGGACCTCAACTTCAGTCGGATCTGTGGCACTCTTAGGCTACGGGGCTCTTCAGTGACGAGATCTTCTTGAACTGAAGGTGCATGAATATGCTTCAGGAACACATTACTGGGAATAGCTTCTCTCTTGGAGCCTATCTTTGCTAAATCATCCGCTACTTGATTTTTTAGTCGGGGTATATGATGGAGCTCTAACCCCTCAAACTTCTTTTCCAACTTCCTCACCGCGTTGCAGTAACCAGTCATGGATGATTGAACTTCTTTTCAAGGACGCCGAGTGAGATGGCCATAGATCCGACTGAGTGGCAAAGTGGGTGACTTCAATCAAAGTGAACTCCACTTCAATCGCCAACTTACTCAATCGCCCACTTTGCCACTCGACCAGTTGCATCTCTGTTGTTTAGAATCTCTGATAATGGAGCGTCACTGACGACTGTAATGGAGTGATCAGAGAAGTAATGTGCAACCTTATTCGTGGTCATATAAATCCCATAAACAAGCTTCTGATAATGTGGATATCTTAGTTTTGACGGAGTCAAAACTTCAGAAACGTAGTATATTGGGCGCTAAACTTTGTAGGCTTTTCCTTCTTCTTCCCGCTCGGCCGTAAGTACTGTACTGACGACTTGTCCAGTGACTGCAATGTAAAGCAGTAAAGGCTCTTTGCTGATTGGAGCAGCAAGCACCGGCTGGGTGGAAAGCAGGGCTTTAAGCTCTGCAAATGCTTCATCAGCTTTAGGAGTCCACTCGAACTTATCTGACTTCTTCATCAGTCGGTAAAGAGGCGGTGCCTTTTCACTGAGGCGAGAAATGAATCGACTTAGGGCGGCCAAACAACCAGTAAGCTTCTGGACATCATGCACACACATAGGGCATTTCATCTGGAGTATGGCACCCACTTTCTCTGGGTTAGCGTTGATCCCTCGTTCGGAAACGAGAAAACTGAGTAATTTTCCGCTTGGAACTCGAAATGTGCACTTTGATGGATTAAGCTTGATATCATACCTTCTGAGGCTGGCAAAGGTTTCAGCAAGGTCAGCAAGTAGGTCGGAACCTTTACGTGACTTGACCACAATCTCATCCATGTATGCTTCCACATTCCGACTGATCTGAGTGAGCAAGCACTTCTGAATCATCCGCATGAATGTGGCTCCAGCATTCTTCAAACCGAATGGTATAGTGACATAATAGAAGCACCCAAATGGGGTGATGAAAGCTGTTTTTATCTCATCGGGTCCATACAGACGGATCTGATGATACCCGGAATAAGCGTCCAAAAAGGACAAATGCTCACACCCTGCAGTCGAGTCGACTATTTGGTCGATGTGAGGGAGAGGAAAGTGATCTTTTGGGCAGGCCTGATTGATATGTTTGAAGTCAATGCACATGCGAAGTGAGTCGTCCTTCTTTGGGACCATGAAAACATTCGCTAACCACTCGGAGTGGTAAATCTCTCGGATATACTCAGCTGCTAGAAGTCAAGCCACTTCTTCACCGATTGCCTTTCTCTTCTGTACGGCGGACCGTCGAAGATGTTCTTTGACTGGTTTCACTCTTGGGTTGACTCGCAAATGATGCTCAGCCAGTCCCCTGGGAACACCTGGCATGTTAGAAGGTTTCCATGCGAAGATGTCCCAATTCTCACGGAGGAACTGGATGAGCGCTTCTTCCTATTTGGAGTCGAGTGTTGTTGAAATGTGAGTCAGAGCAGCATTGGGATTCGTCGGGTGAATGTGAATCGGCTTCGTTTCACCAGACGACTAGAATGCTGAATCTGTGGCAGGCTTCTTAGCTTGCAACAAATCACTCGGATCTGCATTTTTTGATACTCCTGCAATTCCGCTACTGCCATCTACGCATCGACGATCTTTGAGCCCTTCTAGAAGCATTCTTCTGCCTTTTTTCAATTGCCAGTGATAGTGATCACCCCTTTAGGACCAGACATCTTCAATTTGAGGTACACATAACATGGTTGAGCCATAAAACATGCATAAGCTGGCCTGCCCAGAATAGCATGATAAGCACTCTGAAAGTCAACAACTTCAAATGTCAACTTTTCTTTGCGGAAATTCTTAGAATCACCGAAAACTACCTCAAGGGTGATCTGGCCGAGTGACGCGGCCTTCTTGTCAGGAATAACTCCATGGAAACTCATGTTTCTTTCACTGAGTGTGGACATCGGAATGCCCATTCCTTTCAACGTCTCTGCATACAGTATATTCAGACCACTGCCACCATCCATCAGAACCTTAGTCAATCGAGTGCCTTCGACTACTGGGTCGACCACCAGTGCTTGCCTCCCAGGGGTGGCTATATGCGCTGGGTGATCGGACTGGTCGATTGTAATGGCAGTCTGAGACCACTTCAAATAACTGGGTGTCACCAGGGCGACCATGTTCACTTCTCTGTTGATGACTTTCAGTCGACTCTTACTCTCAACATCAGCGAAAATCATCAAAGTGGAATTGACGTGGGGGTAACCATCATCGTCCTCTTCCTCATCATCGACTTTGTCCGCTTCATTCTCCTTTTCCTTGGGATGTTTCTCTCGGGATTGCTGGATTAGGAGTCGACACAGTCGAGTGGTATGTTTTGGATAAATGAAATTACCCTCTTCATCTTTCTTGGTGTGAATGTGGCATGGTAAATCTAGCACATCATTTCCATCTTGATCTTTTACTTTCTTGGGGTTCCACGATCCTTTGGGTTTCCCTTTGAACTTTCCTTGAGTCACGGCTAAGGCTTCTCCAGGAGTAGCTGGCCCGGCCTTGCGCTTTTGCTTCCGACTGGAGTTCCCTCCTCCGGTTTCATGGGCGACTGTTTTGTGCTTGCCACTCCGAAGTCGGTCTTCTTCTTCACCATTGGCGTACTTGGTGGCAATCTACATTATCCGAGTTAGAGTCATATCTCCTGTCCGACCGAACTTCAGATTCAACTCCCGATACTTAACGCCTTCTTTGAAGGCACAAATTGCTTGGTGATCTGACACATTCTCGACTGTGTGGTGCAGCGTGATCCATCTTTGGATATAATCCCTCAAAGTTTCATTCGGTTTCTGAACGCAACACTGTAATTCTGTCAGCCCTGCCGGTCGTTTGCAAGTACCTTCAAATGTTCTGACAAACGCTCGGGCAAGATCTTCCAAAGTATAAATACTACCAGGCGCCAACTGATTTAGCCACGCTCTGGCCGAGCCCTCTAACATCAAAGGAAGGTGCTTCATGGCCACTTCATCGTTGCCACCACCAATCTGTACAGCCACTCGGTAATCCTCAAGCCAAGTGTTAGGCTTGGACTCACCAGTGAACTTATTGACTCCAGTCGCCAATCTGAAGTTGGGAGGAATCATCGCAGCCCTTATGGCTTTGCTGAAGCACTCTAGACCTAAGACATGCACTCTGCTGCTGGTTGGAAAATCCCTGTCGCGGTCTTCTCTATGAGCTCTGTTTCTGTCGACTAGGCCCTGAACGAGAATAGATCTCGTGTCAAAGCCCGATTCCCTGGGGTCGACTAGAATCCTTCGCCCACCATTGTGAGGACGTCTGTCATCATGCTGCCGAGGCACGTATGACCCACTCCTTGGGGGAGGCGTGGGCACTCGACGATGATCATCGTGATCGAGTCGGTGATCATACTGCTCGCGGTTTCTATACTGATCTCGCCGGTCTCCACGTCCCTCATGCCCCGGGGGCGATCTCGGGCTGTGAGCCGACTGGACTATGTCTGCAACCACGGATTTGCTATGGATATTATTCCATGACTGAGATACCAGTGTATTCTGCTCTCCCGCTGCTCGGAGCAAAGCCCGGATCTGCAACAAACCTCGACCAGCCTCTGACTGGGAAGGTTGGATTGACTCCGCTATTCGGGCCACAACTGCAAGATTCTGGATCGGAGTTCGGTATACCTGTGTCGGAGGCGGAAAAAGTTGTCGTTGACTGGACTCGGGGATACGCTGCCGAGCACGCTCGTCGAGTGTGCACTGGAGGTTCTCTAGTCGAGTGCGCTCAGCCAAGTTGGCTAGGCGCGCCTCTTCTAAGGCCTGGGCCTCAGGGGTTTCTCCAACGATAGGAGAGTGAAGCGCATCCGTGTTCCGGCGGCGAAGTTCTTCCCTCCGCTGCGAAGAGAGGGGTTCGAGGCGGTACTCTTCATGAACACGCGATGGATCGCTGCCCCCATCGCCTCCGTTTTCATGAGTGAAGCCAGGAGGACTGCGTGGTCCATTGACCATCAGAACTTCCACCGCGGGGTCACTGCTGTCGCACTCGGATGCAGTCTCTACGGAGCCAGTCGAACAGGTCGTAGAGAGTTTCATCGGGCTCGATTGCCGCAACTTGGGGGTGGCCGACTGGCGAGCCACCGCATGCCTCACCCACCGCTGAAGCCTCGATCGACCGGAATGCTTGCTCCGGCGGGCTGCAGGGAGGGAGGTCAGCACAAGAGCCGACCGATACTGAGTCACCGGCTGCCGTAGGAGGACGCCATGGACGCACGCGCGAAAGTGCGTTGCCCCGCGGACGGGGAGAGCCTCGACGTCAAGTGGCGCTTCTTGGAGCCAAGCGGAGTCGTCGGCGATGAATACGAGCGCACCAAGACGGATCTCGCGGCCCTCGGCCAAACCTCCTCCCGAAACCATGTTGATGGGGATCGGAAAAATCACAACTTCTCCAACAAGTCGCTAAGACACCCGCCCCATGGTGGGCGCCAACTGTTGTGGTTCTAAGTCTGACAATAGAATAGGGGGGTAGGGATGTAGAGGCAAGATCCTAGCTATAGAGGAGTTGTACACGCAAGGTTTACGAGTTCAGGCCCTTCTCGGAGGAAGTAACAGCCCTACGTCTCCAAGCCCGGAGGCGGTCCACTGGATTATATGCGTGTGAGTTACAGGGGGCGTGAGCCCTTGTGCGTGTAGAGGGGGTGGCTTATATAGAGTACGCCAGGACCCCAGCCAGCCCACGTCACAGAGGGTTTAAGGTACGTTGAAGAGAGAACGTTACTAGTAACGCCCGCACTAAAGTGCTATAAATGACAATTAAGCCTATAAGTAAATGCTCGACCGTTGCTCATGCAGAGTCGCTTTAGCTCTTCTGTCCATCAAGTGACTTCTGCGACGGTCGAGTGACATTGATTCTTCCGAGTGGAATGTCTCTGGTTGAGTGGATGATGGTACCCTTCGAATGATCCTGGCTTTAGGGTGATGTCCTAGGGGAGGATGTCTAGGTCAGGTCTATGACCCTACCCTAGGTGCACTCCTTCATCATCCCCTATCTCCTGTTACCATCAACCTTAGACACACAGTTCGGGACCCCCTACCCGAGATCCACCGGTTTTGACACCGACATTGGTGCTTTCATTGAGAGTTCCTCGGTGCTGTCGCTGAAAGGTTTGATTGCCCCTTCAATCATCAATAATGATGCTGTCTACGGAGAAACTTTCCTCCCCGAGCAGATCTTCGTATTCGGCGGCTTCGCACTGCGGGCCAACTCATTAGGCAATCTGGAGCAGATCGAAAGCTATGCCCCTGGCCATCAGGTCAGATTCGGGAGCTTGAACTACGTCGCAGACATCTGCGGAGACTTGATCTTCGCCGGATGCGATACCGCGGTGGCCGCTCCCGGTCACCCCGATGATCGTGACCTAAATCTGTCATCAGGTCGCATCGAGGAGATCGCTCCTGTAACCGCTTTGGCCCTAGAGCCGGAGCGGGCCGCGCCATCCAAAAACGGGAGGATTAACCCCACCTCGGAGGCCGCAGAGTCCACAGTGTTGGAGCCGCGCATGGACCTGGTCTCACAAGATGCCCATGCCACCAGAACGCCGGACTCGTCTCCGGCCGTAGGTTCCGAATCGCGCGAGCCCGTGGACGCCAAGCTTGATCGTTTATCGATCTTCAAATTCAGTGCCGCAGACATCTTCCAGCACTCGCCTTTGGGCGATATGCTAAACTCATTAAAAAACCTGTCCTTTGCAGAGGACTCTCAGCCGAACTATACCCGACTCGAACTAGGGGCTGACGGTGGAGAATTGTGCTCCCCACCCACCACCCACATCATAGCCACAATAGAGGATTTGACCGATACACTTGATTACGACTCCGAGAATATCGACGGCATGGACAATGATGCCGATGACAACGAAGACCCCGTTGATACAACTAATGAACAAGATGAACGGGAAGATGGGCAGGTTAGCCCTACTAAGCAGGTCACACATGAAGATTCAGAGGACGACAATTACCTTCCGCTCTCCGAGGATGAGGTGGGCCTCGGTACTGAGGATTTCATCGTGCCTAAGGAACCTCGTGATCAGGAGAACCTGAAAAAGAAGCAGCAGCAGCTCCAAGCTGACCAAGATCTGCTCAATGATAGATGGACCGAATGTTGATGAACGTAGTAATTTCAAAAAAAATTCCTACGCACACGCAAGATCATGGTGATGCATAGCAGCGAGAGGGGAGAGTGTTGTCCACGTACCCTCATAGACTGAAAGCGGAAGCGTTAGTACAATGCGGTTGATGTAGTCGTACATTTTCACGATCCGACCGATCCAAGTACTAAACGCACGGCACCTTCGAGTTCAGCACACGTTCAGCTCGATGACGTCCCGCGAACTCCGATCCAGTAGAGCTTCACGGGAGATTTCCGTCAGCACGATGGCGTGGTGATGGTGATGATGTTGCTACCGATGCAGGGCTTCGCCTAAGCACCGCTATGATATGACCGAGGTGGAATATGGTGGAGGAGGGCACCGCACACGGCTGGGAGAGATCAACTGATCAACTTGTGTGTCTAGAGGTGCCCCCCTGCCCCTGTATATAAAGGAGCAAGGGGGAGGCCGGCCGGCCCTCTATGGGCGCGCCAGGAGGAGGAGAGTAGGACTCCCCTTTCCCCTACTCCTACTAGGACGAGGAAAGGAAGGAGGAGAAAGAGAAGGAAGGAGAAGGAGGAAATAGAGGAAAGGGGGGCCGGCCCCCTAGTCCAATTCGGTTTGGGCTAGGGGGGCAGCACGCCCTGCCTCCTCTCTTCCACCACTTGGCCCATGAGGCCCATTACTTCTTCCTCGTATTCCCGTAACTCCCCGGTACCCCCGAAAATACCTGAATCACTCGGAACCTTTCCGATGTCCGAATATAGTCGTCCAATATATCGACCTTTACGTCTCGACCATTTCGAGACTCCTCGTCATGTCCCTGATCTCATCCGGGACTCCGAACTACCTTCGGTACATCAAATCACATAAACTCATAATACAATCGTCACCGAAACTTTAAGTGTGCAGACCCTACGGGTTCGAGAACTATGTAGACATTACTGAGACATGTCTCAGGTCAATAACCAATAGAGGAACCTGGATGCTCATATTGGCTCCCACATATTCTACGAAGATCTTTATCGGTCAGACCGCATAACAACATACGTTGTTCCCTTTGTCATCGGTATGTTACTTGCCCGAGATTCGATCGTCGGTATCTCAATACCTAGTTCAATCTCTTTACCGGCAAGTCTCTTTACTCGCTCCGTAATACCTCATCCCGCAACTAACTCATTAGTTGCAATGCTTGCAAGGCTGAAGTGATGTGTATTACCGAGTGGGCCCAGAGATACCTCTCCCACAATCGGAGTGAAAAATCCTAATCTCGAAATACGCCAACCCAACAAGTACCTTCGGAGACACCTGTAGAGCACCTTTATAATCACCCAGTTACGTTGTGACGTTTGGTAGCACACAAAGTGTTCCTCCGGTAAACGGGAGTTGCATAATCTCATAGTCATAGGAACATGTATAAGTCATGAAGAAAGCAATAGCAACATACTAAATGATCGAGTGCTAAGCTAACAGAATGGGTCAAGTCAATCACATCATTCTCCTAATGATGTGATCTCGTTAATCAAATGACAACTCATGTCTATGGTTAGGAAACATAACCATCTTTGATCAACGAGCTAGTCAAGTAGAGGCATACTAGTGACACTCTGTTTGTCTATGTATTCACACATGTATTATGTTTCCAGTTAATACAATTCTAGCATGAATAATAAACATTTATCATGATATAAGGAAATAAATAATAACTTTATTATTGCCTCTAGGGCACCAGTCCATAGATGGATCGCTGGAGCTTGCATATTTTGTTGGCACCTTTAGGATTGACAAAACCTTTTGGTTGCATCATATACAACTCTTCTTTAATAAATCCATTAAGGAATGCAGTTTTGTTTATCCATTTGCCAGATTTCATAAAATGCGGCAATTGCTAACATGATTCGGACAGAATTAAGCATAGATACGAGTGAGAAACTCTCATCGTAGTCAACTCCTTGAACTTGTCAAAAACCTTTTTGCGACAATTCTAGCTTTCTAGATAGTAACACTACTATTAGTGTCCATCTTCCTCTTGAAGATGCATTTAATCTCAATGGCGCGCCGATCAATGGGCAAGTCAATCAAAGTCCATACTTTGTTCTCATACATGGATCTCATCTCAGATTTGATGGCCTCAAGCCATTTCATGGAATCTGGGCTCATCATCGCTTCCTCATAGTTCGTAGGCTCATCATGGTCAAGTAACATGACCTCCAGAACAGGATTACCGTACCACTCTGGTGCGGATCTAACTCTGGTTTACCTACGAGGTTCGGTAGTAACTTGATCTGAAGTTACATGATCATCATCATTAGCTTCCTCACTAATTGGTGTAGTAGTCACATGAACAGATTTCTGTGATGAACTACTTTCCAATAAGGGAGCAGGTACAGTTACCTCATCAAGTTCTACTTTCCTCCCACTCACTTCTTTCGAGAGAAACTCCTTCTCTAGAAAGGATCCATTCTCAGCAATGAATATCTTGCCTTCAGATCTGTGATAGAAGGTGTACCCAACATTTTCTTTTGGGTATCCTATGAAGATGCACTTCTCCGATTTGGGTATGAGCTTATCAGGTTGAAACTTTTTCACATAAGCATTGCAACCTCAAATTTTAAGAAACTACAGCTTAGGTTTCTTGCCAAACCATAGTTCATATGGTGTCGTCTCAACGGATTTAGATGGTGCCCTATTTAACGTGAATGTAGCTGTCTCTAATGCATGACCCCAAAATGATAGTAGAAAATTGGTAAGAGACATCATAGATCGCACCATATCTAATAAAGTACGGTTACGACGTTCAGACACACCATTACACCGTGGTGTTCCAGGTGGCGTGAGTAGTGAAACTATTTCACATTGTTTTAACTAAAGGCCAAACTCGTAACTCAAATATTTTACTTCTACGATCATATCGTAGAAACTTTTATTTTTGTTACGATGATTCTCCACTTCACTCTGAAATTCTTTGAACTTTTCAAATATTTCAGACTTTTGTTTCATTAAGTAGATATACTCATATATGCTCAAATCATCTGTGAAGATCAGAAAATAATGATACCCACCACGAGCCTCAACATTCATCGGACTGCATACATCAGTATGTATTATTTCCAATAAGTCAGTTGCTTACTCCATTGTTCCGGAGAACGGAGTCTTAGTCATCTTACCCATGAGGCACGGTTTGCAAGCATCAACTGATTCATAATCAAGTGATTCCAAAAGCCCATCAACATGGATTTTCTTCATGCGCTTTACACCAATATGACCTAAACGGCAGTGCCACAAATAAGTTGCACTATCATTATTAACTTTGCATCTTTTGGCTTCAATATTATGAGAATGTGTATCACCACGATCGAGATCCAGCAAACCATTTTCATTGGGTGTATGACCATAGAAGGTTTTATTCATGTAAACAGAACAACAATTATTCTCTAACTTACATGAATAACCGTATTGCAATAAACATGATCCAATTATATTTATGCTCAACGCAAACACTAAATAACATTTATTTTAGGTTCAACACTAATCCCGAAAGTATAGGGAGTGTGCGATGATGATCATATGAATCTTGGAACCACTTCCAATACACATCGTCACTTCACCCTTAACTAGTCTCTGTTTATTTTGCAACTCCCGTTTCGAGTTACTAATCTTAGCAACTGAACTAGTATCAAATACTAAGGGTTTGCTATAAACACTAGTAAAGTACACATCAATAACATGTATATCAAATATACCTATGTTCACTTTGCCATCCTTCTTATCCGCTAATTACTTGGGGTAGTTCCACTGCCAATGACCAGTCCCTTTGCAGTAGAAGCACTCAGTTTTAGGGTTAGGTCCAGACTTGGGTTTTTTTCCCTTGAGCAGCAACTTGTTTGCCATTCTTCTTGAAGTTCCCCTTTCTTCCCTTTGTCCCTTTACTTGAAACTAGTAGTTTTACCATCAACACTTGATGCTTTTCTTGATTTCTACCTTCGTCGATTTCAGCATCACGAATAGCTTGAGAATCGTTTCCGTTATCCCTTGCATATTATAGTTCATCACGAAGTTCTATTAACTTGGTGATGGTGACTGGAGAATTCTGTGAATCACTATTTTATCTGGAATATTAACGCCCACTTGATTCAAGCGATTGTAGTACCCAGACAATCTGAGCACATGCTCACTGCTTGAGCTATTCTCCTCCATCTTTTAGCTATAGAACTTGTTGGAGACTTCATATCTCTCAACTCAGGTATTTACTTGAAATATTAACTTCAACTCCTGGAACATCTCATATGGTCCATGACGTTCAAAATGTCTTTGAAATCCCGATTCTAAGCTGTTAAGCATGGTGCACTAAACTATCAACTAGTCATCATATTGAGCTAGCCAAACGTTCATAACGTCTGCATCTGCTCCTACAATAGGTCAGTCACCTAGCGGTGCATCAAGGACATAATTGTTCTGTGCAGCAATGAGGATAAACCTCAGATCACGGACCCAGTCCACATCATTGCTACTATCATCTTTCAACTTAGTTTTCTCTAGGAACACATATAAAACATAGGGAAGCAATAACGCGAGCTATTGATCTACAACATAGATATGCAAATACTATCAGGACTAAGTTCATGATAAATCAAAGTTCAATTAATCATATTACTTAAGAACTCCCACTTAGAAAGACATCCCTCTAATCTTCTAAGTGATCACGTGATCCAAATCAACTAAACCATAACCGATCATCACGTGAAATGGAGTAGTTTTCAATGGTGAACATCACTATGTTGATCATATCTACTATATGATTCACGCTCGACCTTTCAGTCTCAGTGTTCCCAGGCCATATCTGCATATGCTAGGCTCGTCAAGTTTAACCTGAGTATTCTGCATCTGCAAAACTGGCTTGCACCCGTTGTAGATGGACGTAGAGCTTATCACACCCGATCATCACATGGTGTCTGGGCACGATGAACTTTGGAAACGGTGCATACTCAGGGAGAACACTTTTTATCTTGAAATTTACTGAGAGATCATCTTATAATGCTACTGTCAATTAAAGCAAGATAAGATGCATAAAAGATAAACATCACGCGCAATCAAAATAAGTAATATGATATGGCCATCATCATCTTGTGCTTGTGATCTCCATCTCCGAAGCACCGTCATGATCACCATCGTCACCGGCATGACACCTTGATCACCATCGTAGCATCGTTGTCGTCTCGCCAATCTTATGCTTCCACGACTATCGCTACCGCTTAGTGATAAAGTAAAGCATTACAGCGCAATTGCATTGCATACAATAAAGCGACAACCATATGGGTCCTGCCAGTTGCCGATAACTCGGTTACAAAACATGATCATCTCATACAATAAAATTTAGCATCATGTCTTGACCATATCACATCACAACATGCCCTGCAAAAACAAGTTAGACGTCCTCTACTTTGTTGTTGCAAGTTTTACGTGGCTGCTACGGGCTTTAGCAAGAACCGTTCTTACCTACGCATCAAAACCACAACGATAGTTTGTCAAGTTGCTGCTGTTTTAACCTTCGCAAGGATCGGGCGTAGCCACACTCGGTTCAACTAAAGTTGGAGAAACTGACACCCGCCAGCCACCTGTGTGCAAAGCACATCGGTAGAACGAGTCTCGCGTAAGCGTACGCGTAATGTCGGTCCGGGCCGCATCATCGAACAATACCGCCGAACCAAAGTATGACATGCTGGTAAGTAGTATGACTTATATCGCCCACAACTCACTTGTGTTCTACTCGTGCATATAACATCAACGCATAAAACATAGGCTCTGATGCCACTGTTGGGGAACGTAGTAATTTCAAAAAAAAATTCCTACGCACACGCAAGATCATGGTGATGCATAGCAGCGAGAGGGGAGAGTGTTGTCCACATACCCTCGTAGACCGAAAGCGGAAGCGTTAGCACAACGCGGTTGATGTAGTCGTATGTCTTCACAATCCGACTGATCCAAGTACCGAACACACGGCACCTCCGAGTTCAGCACACGTTCAGCTCAATGACGTCCCATGAACTCCGATCCAGCAGAGCTTCACGGGAGAGTTCCGTCAGTACGACGACGTGGTGACGGTGATGATGTTGCTACTGATGCAGGGCTTCGCCTAAGCACCGCTACGATATGACCTAGGAGGAATATGGTGGAGGAGGGCACCGCACACGGCTGGGAGAGATCAACTGATCAACTTGTGTGTCTAGAGGTGCCCCCCTGCCCCTGTATATAAAGGAGAAAGGGGGGAGGCCGGCCGGCCCTCTATGGGCGCGCCAGGAGGAGGAGTCCTCCTCCTAGTAGGAGTAGGACTCCCCTTTCCTACTCCTACTAGGAGGAGGAAAGGAAGGAGGAGAAGGAGAAGGAAGGAGAAGGAGGAAAAAGAGGAAAGGGGGGCCGGCCCCCTAGTCCAATTCGGTTTGGGCTAGGGTGGCCGTGCGCCCTGCCTCCTCTCTTCCACCACTTGGCCCATGAGGCCCATTACTTCTTCCTCGTATTCCCGTAACTCCCCGGTACCCCCGAAAATACCCGAATCACTCGGAACCTTTCCGATGTACGAATATAGTCGTCCAATATATCGATCTTTACGTCTCGACCATTTCGAGACTCCTCGTCATGTCCCCGATCTCATCCGGGACTCTGAACTACGTTCGGTACATCAAATCACATAAACTCATAATACAATCGTCACCGAAACTTTAAGCGTGTGGACCCTACGGGTTTGAGAACTATGTAGACATGACCGAGACATGTCTCCGGTCAATAACCAATAGCGGAACCTGGATGGTCATATTGGCTCCCATATATTCTACGAAGATCTTTATCGGTCAGACCTTATAATAACATACGTTGTTCCCTTTGTCATCGGTATGTTACTTGCCTGAGATTCGATCGTCGGTATCTCAATACCTAGTTCAAGCTCATTACCGGCAAGTCTATTTACTCGTTCTGTAATACCTCATCCCGCAACTAACTCATTAGTTGCAATGCTTGCACGGCTGAAGTGATGTGTATTACCGAGTGGGCCCAGAGATACCTCTTCCACAACCGGAGTGACAAATCCTAATCTCGAAATACGCCAACCCAACAAGTACCTTCGGAGACACCTGTAGAGCACCTTTATAATCACCCAGTTACGTTGTGACGTTTGGTAGTACACAAAGTGTTCCTCTGGTAAATGGGAGTTGCATAGTCTCATAGTCATAGGAACATGTATAAGTCATGAAGAAAGCAATAGCAACATACTAAACGATCGAGTGCTAAGCTAACGGAATGGGTCAAGTCAATCACATCATTCTCCTAATGATGTGATCCCATTAATCAAATGACAACTCATGTCTATGGTTAGGAAACATAACCATCTTTGATCAACGAGCTAGTCAAGTAGAGGCATACTAGTGACACTCTGTTTGTCTATGTATTCACACATGTATTATGTTTCCGGTTAATAACAATTCTAGCATGAATAATAACATTTATCATGATATAAGGAAATAAATAATAACTTTATTATTGCCTCTAGGGCATATTTCCTTCACCGAAGTCGCAGCCGCCGAAGAATACGGTCTTAGTGGACCGGCCAAAAGCTACCCGAAGCATAGATTGCTATCCCAGGGCGACGATAAGGCGCTGGAGCCTGTACCATCATCGTACATTGCGGCACGTCGACCACAACTGGGCCCAGGTAAAGCGGCAACTCAAGCCGAACACCAGACCACCACACGTCGTAGTAAAAGCAAGAACAAAACAGCTTGGGCTTATACATACGACCGTCAACAAGACTTGGGTAGCAAAGCAGGAAACTCAAGAGCGATCTACAGATCGCAAGGACATACCTCGACATATGACGATGGCCACCCATTCGGATGTGACAAACCTAGCCACACCTGGATTGAAAACTGCAAATGGACTCTGTCGGAGATACGCCATAGTGTGGCCCAACATAGAGGCGCCGCACACCCTCTTTACTTCACAAATGAAGTAATGAAGCATGAGTTCCCAGACGGGTTCAAACCCATGAATAGTGAATCATACGATGGAACAACGGATCCCACAGTATGGATCGAGGACTTCCTCCTCCATATCCACATGGCCCGCGGAGATGACCTTCATGCCATCAAATACCTACCACTTAAACTCAAGGGACCAGGTCGGTACTGGTTAAACAGTCTGTCGGAAAATTCTATCGGCATCTGGGAGGATTTAGAGGACGCCTTTCACAACAATTTCCAAGGAACATATGTCCGGCCACCGGACGCCGATGACTTAAGTAAGATTGTCCAGCAGCCCGGAGAGTGAGCCAAGAAGCTCTGTACCAGGTTCCTAGTTAAAAAGAACCAAATCGTCGACTGTCCGGACGCGGAGGCCCTTGCGGCCTTTAAACATAGAGTCCGGGTTGAATGGCTTGCACGCCACCTTGGTCAAGAAGGACCTAGATCCATGACATCCCTTACCGATCTAATGACCCGCTTTTGCACGGGAGAACACAGCTGGCTTGCTCGTAGAAGCAACATCGCCAGTGACTCTGGCACTTCCGAAATCCGAGACGGCAATGGCAAGCCATGACGAAGCATACACAACAGTCGCAATGATAATGAAAGATCATGCGACACAACGATCAACGCCGGATTTAGCAATCCCAAGCCCGGTCAACGAAAAAAGCCATTCAAGGCAAACAAAGATGGCCATCCAAACTAGACATGATATTGGACTGGCCGTGCCAGATTCACGGTCATCCCAATAAACCAACTAATCACACCAACAGAAGCTGTTGGGTCCTCAAGCAGGCCGGCAAGCTCAACGCCGGACACAATGGAAATGGGTCACCAGACAATAGGGACAACAGAGCAGCTGACTAGCTAAATGCCGAAGGGCGGAAGCAATTTCCCCTTGAAGATCGATCAAATCCGGAACAGAAATAGCAGTTCGGCTTCCGCTGCCCATCTTGTATACCCATTAAAACTATACTGCGCATACATAATTACGCACTCAAGATACCATGGGCATTGACGGAAGCACAATACAGACAAGTTTGCAGGCACTCCAATAACATTCTTTAACCGCTTTCCTATTTTCATTTGTTTCATTATCTCTTAAAAGCAGGTGGCACAAAGGGAAAACACCTACGACCGACCCCATAGGAGTTTGGATCCGTACACTCACCTACGGGGCTACTCCCTTCAAGGATTCCCCTCGCTGAGGAGAGGCGGTGCAGACGTGCGACAGGAGGTCCAAAATAAGTTTTTGTAGACCGCACTCTCTTTTTGAGCCTGTAACATGCCTTTTTCCTCTGCCTTCAACCCAGGGCATATCAAATCGCCGGGGTCGTGGCCTTTATGTATATCAAGTTACCATTGGCATATCACTCAGGTCCCAGTTCAAATTATCCGAATTAATCACTCACGTCTTTTCACAAAATGAATACGCCTCCTATGGTTGTTTCATAGATATACCCTGGCTTAACTTGCCAGGGGCTCGGTACGGGAACAAATGAGTTGCCAACAAAGTTCGAACAACTTTTACAGCGTACTTCGGCGTCGCGAGTTTGGCCTTATATGCATCAGCTCTGAATCATGTCTTGGGTCAATAGTTAGGTTGCCCGGCTCCTATGCTTGCTATCCTACGTCCCGCTCTATCGGCTAGGGTAGTAAAGGGAGAACTACTGTGATTGTGCTACCGGTTCACCCGGTGATGTACCTCAGTAGAGAAAGCCGAAAATTGACTATCATGATGCGGCAAGAGCTTGTCAACCACTCGATGACTTATCAGAATATCTAGCGATTCCTCCGTGTCACACGAAGGACCTCTTTTCCGGAAAATTATGTAAACGCATCGTATGAGTAAGCCGCATACATACTAGGGGATATGTCATAGACCCACCGTAAAACTCCTATGGCTAAGTGAAAGTGTTAACACCCTATAGTCTGGTTGCCTGGTTTGCCGATTGACACCTCCTTCATGGACCAAGACGTTGGGTCAAGAGTGATCAGATGCTTTTTTCAAACACCCCTGTACTTCCTACAAGGGGGCTGAAGCCGACGACTGGAAAACTTTTAGATTATATTAAAACGGCCACACAGGAGGAACACAAGCTTTCGAGCAAAATATACAAATAGATTTACTATAAAATTGTCTCGTACAATTCTCATACACTTCACTCGAACATTATGTCTTTCGAGCATTGACCCTCAATCAAGCGGGCGGCTACAAGGACATCTTCAAAATAATGCTCCGGTTCGTGGTGGTCCTTGCCCTTGGGCGGACTCTTCACCGCAACGTCGATGGCCTTCATATTCCCCAGAACGTCTTGACTCGGGCAAAAGCCATCCGTGCACCCTCGATGCACACTGATTGCTTCACAGCGTCGATACGTGGCATTGCGTCAACAAGCCACTGAACCAAGCCGAAGTAACTGTTCGGAACAGGCTCAGTTGGCCATAACCGGATTATGACGTTCTTCATGGCAGCATCAGATATCCTATGAAGCTCAGCCCACTAGGACATCTGCTCATTCAGCAATAGGGGGCACTGTGAGGCGCCAAATTGTGACCAGAAAAGCTTCTCTGCTGCGTACCTGTCTCACGCCTGATAATACCGCGCCGCATCGGAAGAACTCTTTGGCAAGTCTAAAAACTCGTCCGGAGAACTCCACAATTGGTTAAGCTAAGCATAGTCCGGATCATCGAACTTAGCCTGTAGCAAAAATGGCTTACCAGCTGCAATCTCCCCAGCTTGCTGGATCTCCTCACGGGCTACTCTGGATTCAGACCGCGCTTCTCTCGCCTCTCATAGGGCCTTGTCAATTTTAGCCGTTTTCGCTTCATTCTCCTTCTCAAGGAGTTCACACCGGCTAGTGATACGTCTCCAACATATCTATAATTTTTCATTGCTCCATGCTATATTATCTACTGTTTTGGACTATATTGGGCTTTATTTTCCACTTTTATATTATTTTTGGGACTAACCTATTAGCCGAAGGCCCAACCCAGAATCGCAGTTTTTTGCCTATTTCAGTATTTCAGAGAAACAGAATATCAAACGGAGTCCAAACGGAATAAAACCTTCGGGAACGTGATTTTCTCACCGAACGTGATCCAGGAGACTTGGACCCTACTCCAAGGAGTCAAAGAGGCGGTCACGAGGGTGGGGGCGCGCCCCCTACCTCGTGGGCCCCTCGGTGCTCCACCGATGTACTCCTTCCTCCTATATATACCTACGTACCCCCAAACGAGTAGAACAGGAGCCAAAAACCTAATTCCACCGCCGCAACTTTCTGTATCCACGAGATCCCATCTTAGGGCCTGTTCCGGAGCTCCGCCGGAGAGGGCCGTCATCACGAAGGGCTTCTACATCATCATAGCCTCTCCGATGAAGTGTGAGTAGTTTACCTCAGACATTCGGGTCCATAGTTAGTACCTAGATGGCTTCTTCTCTCTTTTTGGATCTCAATACAAAGTTCTCCCCCTCTCTTGTGGAGATCTATTCGATGTAATCTTCTTTTTGCGGTGTGTTTGTTGAGACCGATGAATTGTGGGTTTATGATCAAGTCTATCTATGAATAATATTTGAATCTTCTATGAATTCTTTTATGTATGATTGGTTATCTTTGCAAGTCTCTTTGAATTATCCATTTGGTTTTGCCAACTAGATTGGTAGTTCTTGCCATGGGAGAAGTGCTTAGCTTTGGATTCGATCTTGCGGTGTCCTTTCCCAGTGACAGAAGGGGCAGCAAGGCACGTATTGCATCATTGCCATCGCGGATAACAAGATGGGGTTTATTTCATATTGCATGAATTTATCTCTCTACATCATGTCATCTTGCTTAAAGCATTACTTTGTTTTTAACTTAATACTCTAGATGCATGCTGGATAGCGGTCGATGAGTGGAGTAATAGTAGTAGATGCAGAATCGTTTCGGTCTACTTGTCACGGACGTGATGCCTATATACATGATCGTGCCTAGATATTCTCATAACTATGCTCAATTCTGTCAATTTCTCAACAGTAATTTGTTCACCCACCGTAGAATTCTTATGCTCTTGAGAGAAGCCACTAGTGAAACCTATGGCCCCCGGGTCTATTCTCATCATATCAATCTCCATCACTTTAATCTTGCTTTGCTTTTTTTACTTTGCCTTTTACTTTTTACTTTGCATCTCTATACCAAAAATACCAAAAATATTATCTCTATCAGATCTCACTCTCGTAAGTGACCGTGAAGGGATTGACAACCCCTAATCGCGTTGGTTGCGAGTAGCTATCGTTTTGTGCAGGTATGAGGGACTTGAGCGTGGCCTCCTACTGGATTGATACCTTGGTTCTCAAAAACTGAGGGAAATACTTACGCTACTCTGCTGCATCATCCCTTCCTCTTCAGGGAAATCCAACGCAAGCTCAAGAGGTAGCAAGAAGAATTTCTGGCGCTGTTGCCGGGGAGTCTACTCAAAAAGTCAACATACCAAGTACCCATCACAATCCTTATCTCTCGCATTACATTATTTGCCATTTTCCTCTCGTTTTCCTCTCCCCCACTTCACCCTTGCCGTTTTATTCGCCCTCTCTCTCTCTATCCTCCCTCTCTTTTCCGCTTCCCTTTTTGTTTGCTCGTGTGTTGGATTGCTTGTTTGTCGCGATGGCTCAAGATACTACCAAATTGTGTGACTTCACCAATACCAATAATAATGATTTCCTTAGCACTCCGATTGCTCCTCTTGCCAATACTAAATCTTGTGAAATCAATACTGCTTTGTTGAATCTTGTTATGAAAGATCAATTTGCTGGCCTTCCTAGTGAAGATGCCGCTACTCATCTTAATAGCTTCGTTGATTTATGTGATATGCAAAAGAAAAAAAATGTCGATAATGATGTCGTTAAATTGAAGCTATTTCCATTTTCGCTTAGAGATCGTGCTAAAGCTTGGTTTTCGTCTTTGCCTAAAAATAGTATTGATTCTTGGAACAAGTGCAAAGATGCTTTTATCTCTAAGTATTTCCCTCCCGCTAAGATCATCTCTCTTAGAAACGATATTATGAACTTTAAGCAACTTGATCATGAACATGTTGCACAAGCTTGGGAGGGAATGAAATTAATGATACGTAATTTCCCTACTCATGGTTTGAATTTGTGGATGATTATACAAAATTTTTATGCCGGATTTAATTTTGCTTCTAGAAATCTTTTAGATTCGGCCGCGGGAGGCACTTTTATGGAAATCACTTTAGGAGATGCTACTAAACTCCTAGATAATATTATGGTTAATTATTCTCAATGACATACTGAAAGATCTTCTAATAAAAAAGTGCATGCGATAGAAGAAATCAATGTTTTGAGTGGAAAGATGGATGAACTTATGAAATTATTTGCTACTAAGAGTGTTTCTTCTGATCCTAATGATATGCCTTTGTCTACTTTGATTGAGAATAATAATGAATCTATGGATGTGAATTTTGTTGGTAGGAATAATTTTGGTAACAATGCTTATAGAGGGAATTTTAATTCTAGGCCATATCCTAGTAATCCTTCTAATAATTATGGGAATTCCTACGACAACTCTTATGGAAATTATAATAATATGCACTCTGAATTTGAGAATAGTGTTAAAGAGTTTATGAATTCACAAAAGAATTTTAATGCTTTGCTTGAAGAGAAATTGCTTAAAGTTGATGATTTGGCTAGGAACGTTGATAGAATTTCTCTTGAGGTTGATTCTTTAAAGCTTAGATCTATTCCTCCTAAGCATGATATCAATGAGTCTCTCAAAGCCATTAGAATTTCCATTGATGAGTGCAAGGAAAGAACCTCTAGGATGCGTGCTTCCAAAGATGCCTTTATTAAAGCGTGTTCTTCCAATTCCTATGAAAATCAAGATGAAGATCTAAAATTTATTGATGTGTCTCCTATTAAATCTTTGTTTTGCAATATGAATCTTGATGGAACTGAATATGATCTTCCTTTACCTAGAAGGCGTTCTAAAAATTCGGAGTATTTAGATCTTTATGATGAAATTGATGAAAGTGGGATTGAAAGAAATAAAAATCTAGATGTCGATAAACCCACTATATTGAATTTCAAAGAACTTAATTATGAAAGTTGCTCTTTAATTGATTGTATTTCCTTGTTGCAATCCGTGCTAAATTATCCACATGCTTATAGTCAAAAGAAAGCCTTCACCGAACATATTGTTGATGCCTTGATGCAATCTTATGAAGAAAAACTTGAGTTGAAAGTTTCTATCCCTAGAAAACTCTATGATGAGTGGGAACCAAGTATTAAAAGTGAAATTAACGATCATGAGTTTTATGCTTTGTGTGATTTGGGTGCTAGTGTCTCCACTATCCCCAAAACTTTGTGTGATTTGCTAGATTTCCGCAATTTTGATGATTGCTCTCTAAACTTGGATCTTGAGGATTCCACTATTAAGAAACCGATGGGAAGGATTAATGATGTTCTTATTGTTGCAAATAGAAATTATGTGCATGTAGATTTCATTGTTCTTGATATAGATTGCAATCCTTCTTGCCTATTATTCTTGGCAGACCTTTCCTTAGAACGGTTGGTGCGATTATTGATATGAAGGAAGGGAATATTAGATTTCAATTTCCATTAAAAAAGGGCATGGAACACTTTCCAAGAAAGAAAATAAAATTGCCATATGAAACTATCATGAGAGCCACTTAAAACTATCATGAGAGCCACTTATGGATTGCCTACCAAAGATGGCAATACCTAGATCTATCCTCGCTTTTATGCCTAGCTAGGGGCGTTAAACGATAGCGCTTGTTGGGAGGCAACCCAATTTTATTTTTATTCCTTGCTTTTTGCTCCTGTTTAGTAATAAATAAATTATTTAGCTTCTGTTTTGGTTGTGCTTTTTGTGTTTAATTAGTGTTTGTGCCAAGTAGAACCGCTGGGAAGACTTGGGGAAAGTCTTGTTGAACTTGCTGTAAAAAACAGAAACTTTAGCACTCGCGAGAACTGTTGTCATTTTTATTTGGAGAGTGATATTTAGTTAATTATTTTTGCATATGATTAATAGATAAATTCCTCACGTCCAGAAATTTATTTTAGAATTTTTGGGGTTTCAGATATTGCGCTAGCTACAGATTACTACACACTGTTCTGTTTTTGACAGATTCTGTTTTTCGTGTGTTGTTTGCTTATTTTGATGAATCTATGGTTAGTAAAATAGTTTATAATTCATAGAGAAGTTGGAATACAGTTGGTTTAACACCAATTTAAATAAATAATGAGTTAATTACAGTACCTTGAAGTGGTTTTTTTTTCTTTCGCTAACGGAGCTCATGAGTTTTGTACTTTAAGTTTTGTCTTGTGAAGTTTTCAAGTTTTGGGTGAATTCTTGTGATGGATTATGGAACAAGGAGTGTCAAGAGCCTAAGCTTGGGGATGCCCATGGCACCCCCAAGATAATCCAAGGACACCAAAAAGTCAAAGCTTGGGGATGCCCCGGAAGGCATCCCCTCTTTCGTCCACTTCCATCGGTAATTTACTTGGAGCTATATTTTTATTCACCAACATGATATGTGTTTTGCTTGGAGCGTCTTGTATTATTTGTGTCTTTGGTTGTTAGTGTGCCACAATCATGCTTGCTTTACACACCTTTTGAGAGAGCCATACATGAATTAGAATTTGATAGAATACTCTATGTTCTTCACTTATATCTTTTGAGCTATGTAGTTTTGCTCTATGTTCTTCACTTATATCTTTTGAGCGCTATAATTTTGCTCTATGTGCTTCACTTAGATTTTTTTAGAGCACGGTGGTGGATTTGTTTTAAAGAAACTATTGATCTCTCATGCTTCACTTAAATTATTTTGAGAGTCTTAATAGCATGGTAATTTGCTTAATAATAACATGCTTGGTATTCAAGATTTGTGAAATTTTCTTTTGAGTGTGTTGAATACTAAGAAAAGTTGGATGCTTGATAATTGTTTTGAGATATAGAGGTAGTAATATCAAAGTCATGCTAGTAGAGTAATTGTGAATTTGAGAACAGCTTGAGTTAAAGTTTGCAAGTCTCGTAGCATGCACGTATGGTAAACATTATGCAACAAATTTGAAACATGAGGTGTTATTTGATTGTCCTCCTTATGAGTGGTGGTCGGGGACGAGCGATGGTCTTTTCCTACCAATCTATCCCCCTAGGAGCATGCGCGTAATACTTTGGTTTTTGATGGCTTGTAGATTTTTGCAATAAGTATATGAGTTCTTTGTGTCTAATGTTGAGTCCATGGATTATACGCACTCTCACCCTTCCATCATTGCTAGCCTCTACGGTACCGTGCATTGCCCTTTCTCACATCGAGAGTTGGTGCAAACTTCGCCGGTGCATCCAAACCCCGTGATATGATACGCTCTTTCACACATAAACCTACTTATATCTTCCTCAAAACAGCCACCATACCTACCTATTATGGCATTTCCATAGCCATTCCGAGATATATTGCCATGCAACTTTCCACCATCCAGTTTATCATGACACATTCATCATTGTCATATTGCTTAGCATGATCATGTAGTTGACATAGTATTTGTGGCAAAGCCACCATTCATAATTTTTCATACTTGTCACTCTTGATTCATTGCATATCCCGGTACACCGCCGGAGGCATCCATATAGAGTCATACTTTGTTCTAGTATCGAGTTGTAATCATTGAGTCGTAAATAAATAGAAGTGTGATGATCATCATTCAATAGAGCATTGTCCCAAAAAAAGAGAAAGGCCAAAAGAAAAAAGAAGGCCCAAAAAAAGAAAATAAATAAATAAGGGGCAATGCTACTATTCCTTTTTTCCACACTTGTGCTTCAAAGTAGCACTATGTTCTTCATATAGAGAGTCTCTTGAGTTATCACTTTCATATACTAGTGGGAATTTTCGTTATAGAACTTGGCTTGTATATTCCAACAATGGGCTTCCTCAAGTGCCCTAGGTCTTCGTGAGCAAGCAAGTTGGATGCACACCCACTTAGTTTCTTTTGTTGAGATTTCATACATTTATAGCTCTAGTGCATCCGTTGCATGGCAATCCCTACTCCTTGCATTAACATCAATCGATGGGCGTCTCCATAGCCCATTGATTAGCCTCATTGATGTGAGACTTTCTCCTTTTTGTCTTCTCCTCATAACCCCCATCATTATATTATATTCCACCCATAGTGCTATATCCATGGCTCACGCTCATGTATTGCGTGAAAGTTTATGAGTTTGAAATTATTAAGGTATGAAACAATTGCTTGGCTTGTCATCGGGGTTGTGCATGATGAGAGCATTCTTGTGTGACGAAAATGGAGCATGACTAAACTATATGATTTTGTAGGGATGAACTTTCTTTGGCCATGTTACTTTAAGAAAACATAATTGCTTTGTTGGTTTGCTTGAAGTATTATTATTATCTATGTCAATATGAACTTTTGTCTTGAATCTTCCTAATCTGAATATTCATACTGAAGGAAATATGCCCTAGAGGCAATAATAAAGTTATTATTTATTTCCTTATATCATGATAAATGTTTATTATTCATGCTAGAATTGTATTAACCGGAAACATAATACATGTGTGAATACATAGACAAACAGAGTGTCACTAGTATGCCTCTACTTGACTAGCTAGTTAATCAAAGATGGTTATGTTTCCTAACCATGGACAAAGAGTTTTTATTTGATTAACGGGATCACATCATTAGGTGAATGATCTGATTGACTTGACCCATTCCATTAGCTTAAAAGCCTGATCGTTTAGTATGTTGCTATTGCTTGCTTCATGACTTATACATGTTCCTATGACTATGAGATTATGCAACTCCCGTTTGCCGGAGGAACACTTTGTGTGCTACCAAACGTCACAACGTAACTGAGTGATTATAAAGGTGCTCTAAAGGTGTCTCCAAAGGTACATGTTGGGTTGGCGTATTTCGAGATTACGATTTGTCACTCCGATTGTCGGAGAGGTATCTTTGGGCCCTCTCGGTAATGCACATCACATAAGCCTTGCGAGCATTGCAACTAATGAGTTAGTTGTGATATGATGTATTACGGAATGAGTAAAGAGACTTGCCGGTAACGAGATTGAACTAGGTATTGAGATACCGACGATCGAATCTCGGGCAAGTAACATACCGATGCAAAGGGAACAACGTATGTTGTTATGCGGTCTGACCGATAAAAGATCTTCGTAGAATATGTAGGAGCCAATATGAGCATCCAGGTTCCGCTATTGGTTATTGACCGGAGACGTGTCTCGGGCATGTCTACATTGTTCTCGAACCCGTAGGGTCCGCACGCTTAAGGTTTCGATGACAGTTATATTATGAGTTTATGCATTTTGATGTACCGAAGTTTGTTCGGAGTCCCGGATGTGATCACAGACATGACGAGGAGTCTCGAAATGGTCAAGACATAAAGATTGATATATTGGAAGCCTATATTTGGATATCGGAAGTGTTCCGGGTGAAATCGGGATTTTACCGGAGTACCGGGAGGTTACCGGAACCCCCCGGGAGGTATATGGGCCTTAGTGGGCTTTAGTGGAAGAGAGGAGAGGTGGCCAGGGCTGGGCCGCGCGCCCCTCCCCCCTAGTCTGAATAGGATAAGGAGAGGGGGGCGGCGCCCCCCTTCCTTCTCTCTCTCTCCTCATTCCCCCTCCCGAATCCTATTCCAACTAGGAAAGGGGGGGGAATCCTACTCCCGGTGGGAGTAGGACTCCTCCTGGCGCGCCCTCCTCCTGGCCGGCCGCACCCCCCTTTGATCCTTTATATACGGCGGCAGGGGGCACCCCTAGACACACAAGTTGATCCACGTGATCATATTCTTAGACGTGTGCGGTGCCCCCTTCCACCATAATCCTCGATAATATTGTAGTGGTGCTTAGGCGAAGCCCTGCGACGGTAGTACATCAAGATCGTCACCACGCCGTCGTGCTGACGGAATTCTTCCCCGACACTTTGCTGGATCAGAGTCCGGGGATCGTCATCGAGCTGAACGTGTGGTAAAACTCGGAGGTGCCGTAGTTTCGATACTTGATCAGTCGGGCCGTGAAGACGTACAATTACATCAACCGCGTTGTGCTAACGCTTCTGCTGTCGGTCTACAAGGGTACGTAGATCGCACTCTCCCCTCTCGTTGTTATGCATCACCATGGTCTTGCGCGTGCGTAGGAAATTTTTGAAATTACTACGTTCCCCAATAGTGGCATCCGAGCCTAGGTTTTATGTGTTGATGTTATATGCACGAGTAGAATACAAGTGAGTTGTGGGCGATATAAGTCATACTGCTTACCAGCATGTCATACTTTGGTTCGGCGGTATTGTTGGACGAAGCGGCCCGGACCGACATTACGCGTACGCTTACGCGAGACCGGTTCTGCCGACGTGCTTTGCACAAAGGTGGCTAGCGGGTGACAGTTTCTCCAACTTTAGTTGAACCGAGTGTGGCTACGCCCGGTCCTTGCGAAGGTTAAAACAGAACCAACTTGACAAACTATCGTTGTGGTTTAGATGCGTAGGTAAGATTGGTTCTTGCTTAAGCCCGTAGCAGCCACGTAAAACTTGCAACAACAAAGTAGAGGACGTCTAACTTGTTTTTGCAGGGCATGTTGTGATGTGATATGGTCAAGACATGATGCTAAATTTTATTGTATGAGATGATCATGTTTTGTAACCAAGTTATCGGCAACTGGCAGGAGCCATATGGTTGTCGCTTTATTGTATGCAATGCAATCGCGCTGTAATGCTTTACTTTATCAGTAAGCGGTAGCGATAGTCGTGGAAGCATAAGATTGGCGAGACGACAACGATGCTACGATGGAGATCAAGGTGTCGCGCCGGTGACGATGGTGATCACGACGGTGCTTCGAAGATGGAGATCACAAGCACAAGATGATGATGGCCATATCATATCACTTATATTGATTGCATGTGATGTTTATCTTTTATGCATCTTATCTTGCTTTGACTGACGGTAGCATTATAAGATGATCTATCACTAATTATCAAGAAGTGTTCTCCCTGAGTATGCACCGTTGCGAAAGTTCTTCGTGCTGAGACACCACGCGATGATCGGGTGTGATAGGCTCTACGTTCAAATACAACGGGTGCAAAATAGTTGCACACACGGAATACTCAGGTTATACTTGACGAGCCAAGCATATACGGATATGGCCTCGGAACACGGAGACCGAAAGGTCGAGCGTGAATCATATAGTAGATATGATCAACATAGTGATGTTCACCAATGAAACCACTCCATCTCACGTGATGATCGGACATGGTTTAGTTGATTTGGATCACGTAATCACTTAGAGGATTAGAGGGATGTCTATCTAAGTGGGAGTTCTTTAAGTAATATGATTAATTGAACCTAAATTTATCATGAACTTAGTACCTGATAGTATCTTGCTTATTTATGCTTGATTGTAGATAGATGGCCCGTGCTGTTGTTCCATTGAATTTTAATGCGTTCCTTGAGAAAGCAAAGTTGAAAGATGATGGTAGCAATTACACGGACTGGGTCCGTAACTTGAGGATTATCCTCATTGCTACACAAAAGAATTACGTCCTGGAAGCACCGCTGGGTGCCAGGCCTGCTGCTGGAGTAACACCAGATGTTATGAACGTCTGGCAGAGCAAAGTTGATGACTGCTCGATAGTTCAGTGTGCCATGCTTTACGGCTTAGAATCGGGACTTCAACGACGTTTTGAACGTCATGGAGCATATGAGATGTTCCAGGAGTTGAAGTTAATATTTCAAGCAAATGCCCGGATTGAGAGATATGAAGTCTCCAATAAGTTCTATAGCTGCAAGATGGAGGAGAACAGTTCTGTCAGTGAGCATATACTCAAAATGTCTGGGTATAATAATCACTTGATTCAATTGGGAGTTAATCTTCTAGATGATTGCGTCATTGACAGAATTCTCCAATCACTGCCACCAAGCTACAAGAGCTTCGTGATGAACTATAATATGCAAGGGATGAATAAGACTATTCCCGAGCTCTTCGCAATGCTGAAAGCTGCGAAGGTAGAAATCAAGAAGGAGCATCAAGTGTTGATGGTCAACAAGACCACTAGTTTCAAGAAAAAGGGAAAAGGGAAGAAGAAGGGGAACTTCAAAAAGAACAGCAAGCAAGTTGCTACTCAAGAGAAGAAACCCAAACCTGGACCTAAGCCTGAAACTGAGTGCTTCTACTACAAGCAGACTGGTCACTGGAAGCGGAACTGCCCCAAGTATTTGGCGGATAAGAAGGATGGCAAGCTGAACAAAGGTATATGTGATATACATGTTATTGATGTGTACCTTACTAATGCTCGCGGTAGCACCTGGGTATATGATACTAGTTCTGTTGCTAATATTTGCAACTCGAAACAGGGACTACGGATTAAGCGAAGAATGGCTAAGGACGAGGTGACGATGCGCGTGGGAAATGGTTCCAAAGTCGATGTGATCGCAGTCGGCACGCTACCTCTACATCTACCTTCGGGATTAGTATTAGACCTAAATAATTGTTATTTGGTGCCAGCGTTAAGCATGAACATTATATCTGGATCTTGTTTGATGCGAGACGGTTATTCATTTAAATCAGAGAATAATGGTTGTTCTATTTACATGAGTAATATCTTTTATGGTCATGCACCCTTAAAGAGTGGTCTATTCATAGTGTTGAAGCCAAAAGATGCAGAGTTGATAATGATAGTGCAACTTATTTGTGGCACTGCCGTTTGGGTCATATCGGTATAAAGCGCATGAAGAAATTCCATACTCATGGGCTTTTGGAACCACTTGATTATGAATCACTTGGTACTTGCGAACCGTGCCTTATGGGTAAGATGACAAAAACACCGTTCTCCGGTAGTACGGAGAGAGTAAAGAGACTTGCCGGTAACGAGATTGAACTAGGTATTGAGATACCGACGATCGAATCTCGGGCAAGTAACATACCGATGACAAAGGGAACAACGTATGTTGTTATGCATTCTGACCGATAAAAGATCTTCGTAGAATATGTAGGAGCCAATATGAGCATCCAGGTTCCGCTATTGGTTATTGACCGGAGACGAGTCTCGGTCATGTCTACATTGTTCTCGAACCCGTAGGGTCCGCACGCTTAAGGTTTCGATGATAGCTATATTATGAGTTTATGCATTTTGATGTACCGAAGTTTGTTCGGAGTCCCGGATGTGATCATGGACATGACGAGGAGTCTCGAAATGGTCGAGACATAAAGATTGATATATTTGGAGGCCTATATTTGGATATCGGAAGTGTTCCGGGTGAAATCAGGATTTTACCGGAGTACCGGGAAGTTACCGGAACCCCCCGGGAGGTATATGGGCCTTAGTGGGCTTTAGTGGAAGAGAGGAGAGGTGGCCAGGGTTGGGCCGCGTGCCCCTCCCCCCTAGTCCGAATAGGATAAGGAGAGGGGGGCGGCACCCCCCCTTCCTTCTCTCTCTCCTCTTTCCCCCTCCCGAATCCTATTCCAACTAGGAAAGGGGGGAATCCTACTCCCGGTGGGAGTAGGACTCCTCCTGGCGCACCCTCCTCCTGGCCGGCCGCACCCCCCTTTGATCCTTTATATACGGGGGCAGGGGGCACCGCTAGACACACAAGTTGATCCACGTGATCATATTCTTAGATGTGTGCGGTGCCCCCTTCCACCATCATCCTCGATAATATTGTAGCGATGCTTAGGTGAAGCCCTGTGACGGTAGTACATCAAGATCATCACCATGCCGTCGTGCTGACGGAATTCTTCCCTGACACTTTGCTGGATCGGAGTCCGGGGATCGTCATCGAGCTGAACATGTGCTAAAACTCGGAGGTGTCGTAGTTTCGGTACTTGATCGGTCGGGCCGTGAAGACGTACGACTACATCAACTGCATTGTGCTAACGCTTCCGTTGTCGGTCTACAAGGGTACGTAGATCACACTCTCCCCTCTCGTTGCTATGCATCACCATGATCTTGCGTGTGCGTAGGAAATTTTTGAAATTAGTACGTTCCCCAACACATACCACAATTAAGAAGATTTGCATTGAAATTATGCCAAGTAGCACTCCGCATCAAAAATTCTCTTTTTATCATTTACCTACTCGAGGATGAGCAGGAATTAAGCTTGGGGATGCCTGATACGTCTCCAACGTATCTATAATTTTTGATTGCTCCATGCTATATTATCTATTGTTTTGGACTATATTGGGATTTATTTTCCACTTTTATATTATTTTTGGGACTAACCTATTAACCGGAGGCCCAGCCCAGAATTGTTGTTTTTGCCTATTTTAGTATTTCGGAGAAACAGAATATCAAACAGAGTCCAAACGGAATAAAAACTTCGGGAACGTGATTTTCTCACCGAACGTGATCCAGGAGACTTGGATCCTACTCCAAGGAGTCAAAGAGGCGGTCACGAGGGTGGGGGGCGCGCCCCCTACCTCGTGGGCCCCTCGGTGCTCCACCGGCGTACTTCTTCCTCCTATATATACCTACGTACCCCCAAACGATCAGAATAGGAGCCAAAAACCTAATTCCACCGCCGCAACTTTCTATATCCACGAGATCCCATCTTGGGGCCTGTTCCGGAGCTCCGCCGGAGAGGACCGTCATCATGAAGGGCTTCTACATCATCATAGCCTCTTCGATGAAGTGTGAGTAGTTTACCTCAGACCTTCGGGTCCATAGTTAGTACCTAGATGGCTTCTTCTCTCTTTTTGGATCTCAATACAAAGTTCTCCCCCTCTCTTGTGGAGCTCTATTCGATGTAGTCTTCTTTTTGCGGTGTGTTTGTTGAGACCGATGAATTGTGGGTTTATGATCAAGTCTATCTATGAATAATATTTGAATCTTCTATGAATTCTTTTATGTATGATTGGTTATCTTTGCAAGTCTCTTTGAATTATCCGTTTGGTTTTGCCAACTAGATTGGTAGTTCTTGCCATGGGAGAAGTGCTTAGCTTTGGATTCGATCTTGCGGTGTCCTTTCCCAGTGACAGAAGGGGCAGCAAGGCACGTATTGCATCGTTGCCATCGCGGATAACAAGATGGGGTTTATTTCATATTGCATGAATTTATCTCTCTACATCATGTCATCTTGCTTAAAGCATTACTTTGTTTTTAACTTAATACTCTAGATGCATGCTGGATAGCGGTCGATGAGTGGAGTAATAGTAGTAGATGCAGAATCGTTTCGGTCTGCTTGTCATGGACGTGATGCCTATATACATGATCATGCCTAGATATTCTCATAATATGCTCAATTCTGTCAATTGCTCAACAAAAATTTGTTCACCCACCGTAGAATACTTATGCTCTTGAGAGAAGCCACTAGTGAAACCTATGGCCCGCGGGTCTATTCTCATCATATCAATCTCCATCACTTTAATCTTGCTTTGCTTTTTTACTTTGCCTTTTACTTTTTACTTTGCATCTCTATACCAAAAATACCAAAAATATTATATCTATCAGATCTCACTCTCGTAAGTGACCGTGAAGGGATTGACAACCCCTAATCGCGTTGGTTGCAAGTAGCTATCATTTTGTGCAGGTACGAGGGACTAGAGCGTGGCCTCCTACTGGATTGATACCTTGGTTCTCAAAAACTGAGGGAAATTGTTACGCTACTCTGCTGCATCATCCCTTCCTTTTTGGGCAAATCCAACGCAAGCTCAAGAGGTAGCAGCTAGCAGCACTTTTTATCTCGAGCGCCATCACGGATATCTTCTCCTCGTCTTGACGCCGACCAGCTCGTTCAGCTTTTAACTCAGTCGATGCCTTCTCGGCAGCCGCATTACTACACCAGGCCTGCTCCTTGGCCCGGGCTAGCTCCTCCCGAAGAATTTCAACGGCGGCAACACCATCTATAGCCAGACACAACTTTCAGCGTCATGCTTATATCACAACAATGTATGTGCAGGGACTGCTCCGAATACATACCTTGCGACTCATTAAGACGCATATTGATTAACATAATGTCATCCCCGGCTACATCAAGCTTCCGTTGCAGCTCGGCAATATCCGCAGTCTGGGAAGTAGCCAGGGGAAGCAGCCTGTGTTCAAAGTTAATCAGATTAGTACTCGGATATTTCTTTTGATCCTCCGTTCGCTTCCTATGGGAAGCCAACCTGAGTCTCAGGGGCTACTATCTATACACAGGTGTATTTTCTGAATGAAACACAATTGCACATATTACAGTACAAACCTCGAAGCCTCTCAGCAGACTCGCAAAAGCCTCATTCAATCTGCTCTTTGCGGATAGGACCTTTTTAATCACCGTACCCATTAAGGTACCATGTTCCTCTGAAATGGACGCCTGCCGCAACATGTTCGTCAAAATATCCGGTGCCTCTGGGTCTCTGGAGGCAGCCACGGGAGTACGGTCACCCTTTGAAGGGATCCGTTTATTTGTATCCAGCCGCATTCCGTATTGTTCAGGGTCTTCATTGTTGTTCCCCGGATCTTGGGCCACCGAAGTATCACCTTCGTGTAGCGTCTTCGTCATCCCTTGCACCACTTGTTGGTCGGGGGAGACCCTCCGCGACGACACCTCCAGGTCGTCTGCCCTATTGGACGGAGAAACCAGTGGGGGCATCTCGCTTTCCATCATCTCCGGGAGAAGGTCCCCCGAGGAAGAGGATTGTTGAAGGGGACTGCGTGCTGAGCTGCAAAAAAAATATTCTAGGCATCATAAGAAAATAATGGGATAGGCTTAAAACAGCCTTGTTCACTTACAATTTGGCCGGAGGCTTGTCCTCGTTATGAGACTGCGCTTCAACATCCTCCAGGCCCGGGCCGCCCCCCAGAGGCATCTTGCCTCGCTTAGGAGCCTGCTTCTCCCAATCTTCGGAGGCGACCCTCTTCTTCCTGGGAGGGACGGAGATAGTGGCCCCCTCTTCACTTTTGTCTTCGGATGAGGGGATTTTTATTCCTCCAAGGAGAAAGTACGAGGTTCCCTGGGAATAGAGGCCATCCTTGGTACTCTTGCCCTCCGCCTCGTCCTCCTTCTCCGACATCTGGTATGGTGCTGGGGACAGCATCCTTGTTAGGACAGGATTTGCTGGACCCTCGGGCAGAGGGGCCGAACACATAATCAGTTCCGCCTTCTTTATGCAGCCCTGGAAAAACATAGCTTGCTCAGTACTGTATACTGCATGCATGACCACAAAGTATTCGAAAGTCAAGTGCTTACCGGGGTATCCAGACGATTATAGTTAAGGACAGCATCCTTAGCAGTATCCGGCCAATGTTTCCGCTTCCTGAAAAATAACTTCCACATCCCTTCGTGTGTGGCGCCGAAGAAGTGTTGGAGGGTTCGTGGTCCTTCTGGATTAAACTCCCACATGCGGCGAGGCCTGCGCTGCAGGGTAGGATCCGACGAACTAATATCACTTGGATAACTCTGACGAGATCGATATCTCTCTCGAGGAGGGTTTGGACGCGGCTTTGTAAGGTCCGCACTTCATCCACTAATCCCCAGTCAAGCCCCTTGTTGACCCATGACGCGAGCTGTAACGGTGGGCCAAGACAGAAGGTGGGGGAAGCTGCCCATTTAGCACTGCAGGGCTCTGTAATATAAAACCACTCCCACTGCCAGTAATTGGAAGCCTCGGTGGCGAGTTGGCTGATTGTAGCACCGCCGCACTCCGCCTGTTCCCCATCGACTACCTTCGGCTTCACACTAAAGGTCTTGAGCCATAAGCCGAAGTGTGGGGGGATTCGAAGGAAGGCCTCACATGTAATGATAAACGCCAAGACATGGAGGATAGAGTCTGGGGCAAGATTGTGAAAATCTAGTCCGTAATAAAACATTAGCCCTCGGACAAAGGGGTGAAGAGCAAACCCTAACCCCTGGAGGAAGTGGGAGACGAATACCACCCTCTCGCCGGATCTGGGGGTCAGAATAACTTGTCCTTGAGCAGGAAGCCGGTGGTGGATCTCTGCGGTCAGATATCTGGCCACCCGAAGCTTTGTGATATCCTCCTCTGTAACGGAGGAAGCCACCCATCGGCCTTGGGAGCTGGATCCGAACATGATGGGAAGGCTGAAAACAATGGAGTCGAACCTTGGGTGCTGGAACTCGGGGTTGGGGAGGCTTAGGAGAGGTGTGGCATAAAAAGACAACCCTTGGTTCCTTTATAAACACCTCCGGTATTGAACATCTCGTCCTAAGCCTAAGAACCTGCCTATTCCTAAGGAATCTTTCCCGCAGGACGGTTGGGTTACCCACGCTCGTATTGATGAAAATCCCGTAATAAGGGGACACAATCTCTACTTTGATAAGACGTGCCAATGACAACTGCGTCTCAAAATGTGGGGCGAAAAACGGTTCGAAATTATGACCGGACGGGCGTGACGTCACATTACTAAAGTTGTCAGCAGATTGGACTCGTGTGTTATTATATTCTCTCTGCGGCTGTGTGCGGTGTGTGTTATAGGTCCGGACACGATCAATTCGTCTGGAGACTATTCGGGAGTTCGGAAGGAGGAACCTGCCTTGCAATTCCGAAGACAACACTATGCGCCGGATACCTTGTCATTGAAGCCAGGTTCAGGGGCTACTGAGGGAGTCCTGGACTAAGGGGTCCTCGGGCGTCCGGCCTGTTATCTATGCGCCAGACAGATGGGATGTGAAGACATGAAGACCGAAGACTGTACCCGTGTCTGGATGGGACTCTCCTTGGCATGGAAGGTAAGCTTGGCGAACAACTATGAAGATTCCATCTTATGTAACCGACTCTATGTAACCCTAGATCCCTCCGATGTCTATATAAACCGGAGGGTGTAGTCCAGAAAGGATATACTCAATACCGTAGTCATACCGGCTAGACTTCTAGGGTTTAGCCATTACGATCTCGTGGTAGATCAACTCTTGTAATACTCATATTCGTCAATATCAATCAAGCAGGAAGTAGGGTATTACCTCCATAGAGAGGGCACGAACCTGGGTAAACTTTGTGTCCCCTGTCTCCTGTTACCATCAACCTTAGACGCACAGTTCAGGACCCCCTACCCGAGATCCGCCGGTTTTGACACCGAGAATGTGCTTTTATGGTTGGATGCACAAAATCTTAATGCAAAAGAACGTCACTTTATATTGCCACTTGTGATAGGGACCTTTATTATGCAGTCCGTCGCTTTTATTTCTTCCATATCACAAGCTCGTATAAAGCTTATTTTCTCCACACAAATAGATCATACATATTTAGAGATCAATTTTTATTGCTTGCAACAATTACAACTTACTTGAAGGATCTTACTCAATCCATAGGTAGATATGGTGGACTCTCATGGCAAAACTGGGTTTAAGGATATTTGGAAGCACAAGTAGTATCTATACTTGGCGCAAAGAATTTGGCTAGCATGAGGGGGAAAGGCAAGCTCAACATGTTGGATGATCCATGACAATATAATTTATTTCGGATATAAGAAAACATAACCCATTACGTTGTCTTCCTTGTCCAACATCAACTTTTTAGCATGTCATATTTTAATGAGTGCTCACAATCATAAAAGATGTCCAAGATAATATATTTATATGTGAAAACCTCTCTTTCTTTATTACTTCCTATTAATTTCAAGAATGACCAAACTATGTTTGTTAACTCTCAACAACTTTTATTCATCATACTCTTTATATGTGAAGTCATTACTCTCCATAAGATCAATATGATCTCTTTATTTCTTTTTTATTTTATTCCCTCAAGATCATAGCAAGATAACCAAGCCCTCGACTCAAGACTAATCTTTATTATATATAGCTCACGGACACGATTACATAGATAAGGATCAACACAAAAACTCAAAGCTAGATCATACTAAACTTTATTCTACTAGATCAAGATATAACCAAAAGGATCAAACTAAGAAAAATGGTAAAGATAGAAGTGTGATGGTGATACGATACCGGGGCATCTCCCCCAAGCATGGCAGTTGCCAAGGGGAGTGCCCATACCCATGTGTTTATGTCTCTTTCTTCAGAGGTGGTGATGATGGAGTTGTTGATGACGTAGGCTTCTTCCTTAATTTGCGCTTGAGGATAGAATTTTGCTCCCTTAGGTCATCGATCTCCTGCTCAAGGCTTAATATCTTTTTGCATAGTTCCTGTTTGTTCTCCCGCAAGAGGCGAAAAGGGATAAACTCGATCTTTGGTTTCTTTGCTCTATCAGGGAGGCTTAACTTTTTGAACTCCACATGCATGTCCCCAGGTTGAGGTAATGGGACTTCATCTTCATCTGAGCTCGTCTCCTCCTTTCCCCTAGGATCATAGTCGTCTTCTTCCTCCGTGGTCCAACCACAATGCTCCAAGTTCCCGTAGACCATAGGGTCTGCAAGGTAATCATCCACATAGCTTTCTCCCTCCGAATCCTGGGACAACATATTGCTCTAATCTGCGGCAGAAACAACTCAAAACAAAAACAAAGGATTTTGTCGTGGTATGGTGGTCAAAACTTTCAGGAGATTATATAATGAATTTTTATCGACCAAAGAAATATCATGCAAGAAAATGGAGTCCGGAGGGCACACGAGGTGCCCACGAGGCAGGGGCGTCCCCAGGGGGTAGGGCGCGCCCTCCACCCTCGTGGATGCCTCGTGTCCTTTCTCTTATTTTCCTATTTTTCTTAAGTATTCCAAAATGGAGAAAATTTGTTGTTAGAACTGTTTTTGGAGTCGGATTACTTACCATACGACATACCTATTCCTTTTCGGAGTGTGAAACGTTCTGGAAAGTGTCCCTTATGTACTCCTCCGGGGTTACAGTGTCAATAACATTGGTTTCAACATTTATGGGATTACCTGAGATATAATGTTTAATTCTTTGACCGTTCACCACCTTCGGATTTGTGCCTTGGAAGTTGTTGATTTTTATGGCACCGGAACGATAGACCTCCTCGATAACATAAGGAACTTCCCATTTATAGAGGAGTTTTCCTGCAAAAAATCTTAAACGAGAGTTGTATAACAAAACATAATCACCTACATTAAACTCACACTTTTGTGTCCTTTTGCCATGCCATCTTTTAACTTTTTGTTTAAACAGTTTGGCATTCTCATAGGCCTGGGTTCTCCACTCATCAAGTGAGCTAATGTCAAATAGTATCTTCTCACCGGCAAATTTGAAATCATAATTGAGCTCTTTAATGGCCCAATATGCCTTATTGTCTAGTTCGAGAGGTAAGTGACATGCTTTTCCATGAACCAATTTATACGGAGACATACCCATAGGATTTTTTATATGCAGTTCTATAGGCCCATAATGGATCATCAAGTTTCTTGGACCAATTATTTCTAGATCTATTAACAATCTTTTGCAAAATTAATTTAATCTCTCTATTACTCAGTTCTACTTGACCACTAGACTGTGGGTGGTATGGAGATACAATTCTATGGTTAGCATCATACTTCGCAAGCATTTTACAAAAAGCACCATGAATAAAATGTGAACCACCATCAGTCATTAAGTATCTAGGGACTCTAAACCTCAGAAAAATAACTTCTTTAAGCAGCTTAATAGAG
Organism: Triticum aestivum; assembly: GCF_018294505.1. Lineage (NCBI taxonomy): Eukaryota > Viridiplantae > Streptophyta > Magnoliopsida > Poales > Poaceae > Triticum > Triticum aestivum. Next base: position 482,676,046 of record NC_057803.1, read on the forward strand.
GTGTTATGATCAGAACTACTAGTTGGAATAGCTTCTACCCACTTAGTAATGTAATCAACAACAACTAAAATATGTGTATTCCCATTAGAGGAAGGAAACAGTCCCATATAATCAAAGCCCCAAACATCAAATGGTTCAATAACAAGTGAATAGTTCATAGGCATTTCTAGATGTTTACTAATATTACCAATTCTTTGACATTCATCACAAGACAAGACAAACTTACGAGCATCTTTGAAAAGAGTAGGCCAATAAAAACCGGATTGCAATACCTTATGTGCAGTTCTATCTCCAGCGTGGTGTCCTCCATAAGTCTCGGAGTGACACTTGCGTAGGATCTGTTCCTGTTCATGCTCAGGTACACAACGTCTAATAACACCATATACTCCTTCTTTATAAAGGTGTGGGTCATCCCAGAAGTAATGTCTTAAATCATAGAAAACCTTTTTCTTTTGCTGGTATGTGAAACTAGGTGGTATAATTTTAGCAACAATGTAATTAGCATAATCAGCATACCATGGAGCAGTACGAGAAGCACTTATGACAGCTAATTGTTCATTAGGAAAACTATCATCAATAGGGAGTGGGTCATCAAGAACATTTTCTAACCTAGACAAGTTGTCTGCAACTGGGTTCTCAGCTCCCTTCCTATCAATAATATGCAAATAAAATTCTTGTAGCAAGAGAATCCATCTAATAAGTCTAGGTTTAGCATCTTTCTTTTCCATAAGGTATTTAATAGCAGCATGATCAGTGTGAACAATTACTTTAGAATCAACAATATAAGGTCTGAACTTATCACAAGCAAATACAACTGCTAAAAATTCTTTTTCGGTACTAGCATAATTTCTTTGGGCAATGCCTAGAGTTTTACGAGCATATTGGAGAACATTTAATTTCTTATCAACTCTTTGTCCTAGAACAACACCTACAGCATAATCACTAGCATCACACATAATTTCAAAGGGTAAATTTCCAATCAGGTGGCTGAACAATAGGTGTACAAATCAAGGCTTTCTTAAGTATTTCAAATGCTTCTACACAATCATCATCAAAGACAAAAGGAACATCTTTTTGTAAGAGATTAGTCAGAGGCCTAGAAATTTTTGAGAAGTCTTTAATGAACCTCCTATAAAAACGGCATGACCAAGAAAACTTCTTATACCTGTACTGTCCTTAGGACACGATATCTTTTCAATAGCATCAACTTAAGCTTTATCAACTTCAATACCTCTTTCAGAAATTTTATGCCCCAAGACAATACCTTCATTAACGATAAAGTGGCACTTCTCCTAATTCAAGACAAGATTAGTTTATTCACATCTCTGCAAAACTCGATCAAGGTTGCTTAAGAAATCATCAAAAGAAGTTCCATACACAAAGAAATCATCCATGAAAACCTCAACTATCTTTTCACAACAGTCACTAAATATAGCGGTCATACATCTTTGAAAGGTGGCAGGTGCATTACATAAACCAAAAGGCATACGTCTATAAGCAAAGATACCGAAAGGGCAAGTAAAAGTGGTCTTTTCCTGATCCTCTTTTGACACAAGTATTTGAGAGAAACCAGAATAACCATCTAGAAAGCAAAAATGTGTATGTTGGATAATCTTTCTAGCATTTGATCGATAGAAGGTAAACGGTAATGATCCTTTCTAGTAGCTTTATTTAATTTGCGGAAATCAATTACCTATAACCTGTAACAATTCTTTGTGGGATTAATTCATCATTATCATTAGGAACAACAGTAATACCTCCCTTCTTAGGGACACAATGGACATGACTTACCCACTGCCTATCAGCAACATGATAAATTATTCCTGCCTCCAGAAGCTTTAGTATTTCATTTCTTACCACTTCTTTCATCTTAGGATTTAACCGTCATTGGTGATCAACAACCGGTTTAGCGTCTTTTTACAATTTTATTTTGTGCTCGCATAGAGTGGGACTAATGCCCTTAAGATCATCAAGAGTATATCCAATAGCAGCATAGTGCTTCTTCAGAGTTTTCAATAATTTCTCTTCTTCCCGCTCTGAAAGGTTAGCACTAATAATAACAGGATATATCTTGTTTTTATCAAGATAAGCATATTTAAGAGTATCAGGTAATGGTTTAATCTCAAACACGGGAATACCCTTGGATGAGGAGGATCCCCTAGAATTTCAACAGGCAAGTTGTGTTTCAAAATAGGTCCCTATTTAAAGAATACTTCATCTATTTACCTTCTTTCATTCATAAACATATCATTTTCATGGTCTAGCAAATATTGTTCTAAAGGATCATTAGGAGGCACGGCAATAGAAGCAAGACCAATAATTTCATCTTTACTAGGCAATTCTTTATCATGGGGTTGTTTATGAAATTTAGCAAAATTAAAATCATGAGACATATCGCCTAAACCAACAATAACAATATCCTTTTCGCAGTCTATCTTACCATTAACAGTATTCAAGAAGGGTCTACCAAACATAATGGGACAAAAGTCATCTTGTGGGGAAGCAATAACAAGAAAATCAATAGAATATTTAATTTTCCCACACAAGACTTCAACATCTCTAACAATCCCAACTGGTGAAATAGTATCTCTATTGTCAAGCTTAATAGTAACATCAATATCTCCTATCTCAGCAGGTGCAATATCATTCATAATTTCTTTATATAAAGTATAAGGTATTGCACTAACACTAGTACCCATATCACATAAGCCATGATAACAGTGATCTCCTGTTTTAACAGAAACAACAGGCATGCGAACAACAAGTCTACGTTTATTTTTAGTATCGGGTCTTGCAATTCTAGCAGCTTCATCACAGAAGTAAATAACATGCCCATCAATATTATCGACCAAGAGATCCTTAACCATACCAATACTAGGTTCAAATTTAATTTTCCCAAAGGGTGTAGGAGTTCTAGCATTACTCTTACGAACCACAGTTGAAGCTTTAGCATGATCCTTTATTCTAACAGGGAAAGGTGCGTTCTCCATATAAGCGGTAGGAACCATAGGATCAACATTATAATTGATAGTCTTTTCTTCAACTTTAATAGGTTAAACTTCTTTTACTTCAATGGGAGGATGATATTTAAACCACTTCTCCTTAGGGAGATCAACATGAGTAGAAAATGATTCACAGAAAGAAGCTACTATCTCGGAGTCAAGTCCATATTTAGTGCTAAATTCACGAAAAGCATCAGTATCCATAAAAGATTTAGCACAATTAAATTTAGGTGTTATACCTGACTCCTTACCTTCGTCGAGTTCCCAATCTTCAGAGTTGCATTTAATTCTTTCCAATAAATCCCATCTGAATTCAACAGTCTTCGTCATAAAAGAACCAGTACAAGAAGTATCGAGCATGGAGCGATTATTGAGAGAAAACCAAGCATAAATTTTTTGAATAATAATTTCTCTTGAGAGCTCATGATTGGGGCATGAATATAACATTGACTTAAGCCTCCCCCAAGCTTGAGCGATACTTTCTCCTTCGTGAGGCCAAAACTTATATATATATATATAATTACAATCATGATGAACCAGATGCATAGGATAAAACTTCTAATGAAATTCCAATTTCAATCGGCTGTAGTTCCAGGATCCAATATCATCACATAGCCTAAACCATGTCAATGCCTTTCCATTCAAAGATAAAGGGAACACCTTCTTCTTGATAACATCCTCGGGTATACCTGCAAACTTAAATAATCCACAAACTTCATCCACATAGATTAGGTGCATATTGGGATGTAATGTTCCATCTCCTATAAAAGGATTAGCTAGCAGTTTCTCTATCATACCGAAAGGAATTTCAAACTAAACATTTTAAGTAGGTTCAGTAGGTTGAGGAGCAACTCTTTGCTCTACTGGTCAGGGTGAAGATACCCCGAACAAGCCTAGTAACAAGCGACAGTAAATTTCAGCAGACTATATAAATTTTTCCTTACCAAATTCCACCTACCAAAGGCGCTTCACTCCCCGGCAACGGCGCCAGAAATGAGTCTTGATGACCCACAAGTATAGGAGATCTATCGTAGTCCTTTCGATAAGTAAGAGTGTCAAACCCAACGAGGAGTAGAAGGAAATGACAAGCAGTTTTCAGTAAGGTACTCTCTGCAAGCACTGAAATTATAGGTAACAGATAGTTTTGTGATAAGGTAATTCGTAACGGGTAACAAGTAAAAAAAGTAAACAAGGTGCAACAAGGTGTCCCGATCCTTTTTGTAGAAAAGTACAAGCCTGTACAAACTCTTATATAAAGGAAAGCGCTCCCGAGGACACATGGGAATTTTCGTCAAGCTAGTTTTCATCATGCTCATATGATTCACGTTCGTTACTTTGATAATTTGATATGTGGGTGGACCGGTGCTCGGGTACTGCCCTTCCTTGGACAAGCATCCCACTTATGATTAACCCCCCTCCCAAGCATCCGCAACTACGAAAGAAGAATTAAGGTAAACCTAACCATAGCATGAAACATATGGATCCAAATCAGCCCTTACGATGCAACGCATAAACTAGGGTTTAAACTTCTATCACTCTAGCAACCCATCATCTACTTATTACTTCCCAATGCCTTCCCCTAGGCCCAAACAATGGTGAAGTGTCATGTAGTCGGCGTTCACATAACACCACGAGAGGAAAGACAACATACATCTCATCAAAATATCGAACGAATACCAAATTCACATGACTACTTATAACAAGACTTCTCCCATGTCCTCAGGAACAAATGTAACTACTCACAAATCGTATTCATGTTCATAATTAGAGGGGTATTAATGTGCATAACGGATTTGAACATATGACCTTTCACCGAATAAACCAACTAGCATCAACTATAAGGTGTAATCAACACTACTAGCAACCCACAGGTACCAATCTGAGGTTTTGAGACAAAGATCGGATACAAGAGATGAACTAGGGTTTGAGAGGAGATGGTGCTAGTGAAGATGTTGATGGAGATTGACCCCCTCAGGCAATCAACGGAGGAAGAGATGGAGGCTAACTTGAGAAGGGTGGATGCCAAGAAGTTACCTCTCATCTTCAAACTAGATTCATGCTAGAGGAACTTCAGAGCTCAGCAATGCCAAATTCGGTTATTCCTCCCAATGCTAGATTTCTCTCTTATGAAAATATGAAAAAGAGTGTTGCTTTTTCTCCCACGGCTATGAAATATCCATGGGTGAATGGAGCTCTAGCCATCACGGGTAAACTTCGCAAGGAAGTAATGGATCTTAAGGAGCAAATTAATAAGCTCGAGGAAGAGAATCGCATCCTAAGGGGCATAATCGCCAAGAATATCACATCATCACCTATGAAGAAAGAGACATAAATACATGGGTATGGGCACTCCCCTTGGCAACTGCCAAGCTTGGGGAAGGTGCCCCGGTATCGTATCACCATCACACTTTTATCTTTATCATTTTTATTAGTTCGATCCTTTTGGTTATATCTTTATCTAGTAGAATAAAGTTTTTAGTATGATCTATATTTGAGTTTTGTTTTGATTTCTATCTATGTAATTGAGTCCGTGAGTTATATCTAATAAAGAGTAGTTTTGAGCCGAGGGCTTTGCTTTCTTGCTATGATCTTGAGGGAATTAAATAAAAGAAAGGATAAAAAGAAATAAAAAGGTCATATATTTATCTTGTGGAAAGTAATGACTTCACATATAAAGAGTATGATGAATAAAAGTTGTTAAGAGTTGACAAACATAGTTTTGGTCATTGTTGCAATTAATAGGAAGTAATAATGAAAGAGATGCTTCATATATAAATATACTATCTTGGACATCTTTCGTAATTGTGAGCACTCTTTAAAATATGACATGCTAAAAAGTTGATGTTGGACAAGTAAGACAACATAATGGTATATGTTTGCTTATATCTAAATAGAAGTTATATTTTCATGGATCCTCCAACATGTTGAGCTTGCCTTTCCCCCTCATGCTAACCAAAGCCTTTGCACCAAGTAGAGATACTACTTGTGCTTCCAAACATCCCTTAAACCAGTTTAGCCATGAGAGTCCACCATACCTACCTATGGATTGAGTAAGATCCTTCAAGTAAGTTGTCATCGGTGCAAGCAATAAAAATTGCTCTCTAAATATGTATTATCTATTAGTGTGAGGAAAATAAGCTTTATACGAACTTGTGATATGGAAGAAATAAAAAGCAACAAACCGCATAATAAAGTTCTTTATCACAAGCAGCAATATAAAGTGACGTTTTGCATTAAGATTTTGTGCATCCAACCATAAAAGCGGATGACAACCTCTACCTCCCTTTGCGAACGGCCTATCTTCTACTTCTATCTTCTACCCTTATACAAGAGTCATGGTGATCATCACCTTTCCTTTTTACACCTTTTCCTTTGGCAAGCATTATAGGTTTTCATAAAGTATTATTGTTGACATTACCCTTGAGGTAAAAGGTCGGGAGGCGAAACTATAAGCCCTTATCTTTATCTGTGTCCGACAGAAGCTTTGAACCCATAAGTATCGCGTGAGTGTTAGCGATTTTGAAAGATTAAATGATAGTTGAGTATGTGGACTTGCTGAAAAGCTCTTATATTGACTCTTTCCGACATTATGATAAATTGCAATTGCCTCAATGACTAAGACCATAGTTTGTTAGTTTTCAATGAAGATTCTGATTCATACTTTACCTTGTGAATGAATTGTTACTTTAGCATAAGAAATTATATGTTGTTGTTTTAAAGATGAACATGATGCCCTCATGTCTGTATTTTATTTTATCGACACATCTATCTCTAAGCATGTGGACATATGTTTCGATATCGGCTTTCGCTTGAGGGTGACCGAGGTCTAAGCTTGCGGGAGTTGATACGTCCATTTTGCATTATGCTTTTATATTGATATTTATTGCATTATGGGCTATTATTACACAATACTTATGCCTTTTCTCTCTTATTTTATAAGGTTTACATGAAGAGGGAGAATGCCGACAGCTGGAATTCTAGACTGGAATAGGAGCAAATATTAGAGACATATTCTGCACAACTCCAAAAGTCCTGAAACTTCACGGAGAATATTTTTGGAATATATAAAAAATATTGGGCGAAGAAAGCACCAGACGGGGGCCACCTGCCAGCCACAAGGGTGGAGGGCGTGCCCTACCCCCTAGGCACACCCCCCGTCCTTGTGGTCCCCTTGGCAGGCTCCCGACGCCCATCTTTTGCTATATGGTGTGTTTTGACCTGGAAAAAATCAGAAGGAAGTTCTCGGGACGAAGCGCCGCCGTCTCGAGGCGAAACTTGGGCAGAACCAATCTAGGGCTCTGGTGGAGTTGTTTTGCCGGGGAAACTCCCCTTCGGGAGGCGGAAATCGAAGCCATCGTCATCACCAACGATCCTCTCATCGAGAGGGGGCCAATCTCCATCAACATCTTCACTAGCACCATCTCCTCTCAAACCCTAGTTCATCTCTTGTATCCAATCTCTGTCTCAAAACCTCATATTGGTACCTGTGGGTTGCTAGTAGTGTTGATTACTCTCCTTGTAGTTGATGCTAGTTGTTTTATTCGGTGGAAGATCATATGTTCAGATCCTTAATGATAATTAATACTCCTCTAATTATGAACATGAATATGCTTTGTGAGTAGTTATGTTTGTTCCTGAGGACATGGAAGAAGTCTTGTTATAAGTAATCATGTGAATTTGGTATTCGTTTGATATTTTGATGAGATGTATGTTGTCTCTCCTCTAGTGGTGTTATGTGAACGTCGACTACATGACACTTCACCATTATTTGGGCCTAGGGGAAGGCATTGGGAAGTAATAAGTATATGATTGGTTGCTAGAGTGACAGAAGCTTAAACCCTAGTTTATGAGTTGCTTTATAAGGGGGTGATTTGGATCCATATGTTTCATGACATGGTTAGGTTTACCTTAATTTTTATTTCGTACTTGCGGATACTTGCGAGAGGGGTTAATCATAAGTGGGAGGCTTGTCAAAGGAAAGGGAAGCACCCAAGCACCGGTCCACCCACATATCAAATTATCAATGTAACGAACATGAATCATATGAGCATGATGAAAACTAACTTGACAACAATTCCCATGTGTCCTCGGGAGCACTTTGCTTTCTATAAGAGTTCTCTAGGCTTGTCCTTTGCTACAAATAGGATTGGGACACCTTGCTGCACCTTAGTTATTTTGTTACTTGTTACCCGTTACGAATTATCTTACCACACAACTATCTGTTACCGATAATTTTAATGCTTGCAGAGAATACCTTGCTGAAAACCGCTTGTCATTTCCTTCTTCTACTCGTTGGGTTCGACACTCTTACTTATCGAAAGGACTACGATATATCACCTATATTTATGGGTCATCATATACCTACTAGTTTGATGAGGTGTCCTAACCACACATCAACGCACACCATCTAATCTGGTGTCCTCACCAAGCCGCCCCGCACCGAGTCGAGAGGACCAGCTGGTCTAGTAGATTCTTAGCACGCATCGCATGCGCATGCTCCCAAATCCGCCGCTGCCATCTTCCACGGTCCCAATTACAGGAGAGATCAACGCATTGACCTTGCCAGGCCCACTTTTCATTGACACCGCCACGGCATCAAATAGCGCCACCACCCTACGAGCATCCATCAACACACATCCAACGCCAAGATGCGTTGCATTAGGAGAGAATTGGACACATATGAGTCCAGTATTGCCCGACTACCACAGAGAATATGGCCAATCAAAGTTATGATAATTAGTTCAGCCTTTATAAGAAAATACATGAGCTTCACGCGAAGTACTCACATGACATAGTTCCGGGTTTTGGCATTACTGGAATCAAATCCATTCAGTAGTAAGAACGATTTTAAGTTAACATTGTTTTATTCACAAGAAATCATTTTAACATTGTGTACCGACAAAGAACTGGCATGCGACTGCCTCTCTTATGCCGCCCCCGTGGGCGGCTCGCGAGAGGAAAATCTAGCCGCAGTCGAAAGACCACCCACCACAGCTGCTCCCCATGCTACCGCTGGTGTGTGCAGCCGGGCAAAGCCCGTGCAGCGTCGGCAGCGGCGGGGCCGTTAGTCCCTTTTGCGTAGGCTCGAGCGGCGCGGGTGTCTTGATCTGTCGGTGACTGGAGCTCGGCACAGCGAGGTGCACCGAGGAGCACGAGTAGGGCGAGCTTGCGAGGCTCTGGTGTCATGCCGGGTGCAAGGAGACGGCGCGGGACTACGGCGATCTAGCGCCGTCGCCGGTGCTACCAGGGCCTTGAGCGCCCGGGCGGGCACGGGTGGCTCGTTGCCGCGGTAAGCGCCCTTGGCGGCGGTGTGGCGGGTGAGGGAGTCCTGAATTAGGGGGTCATTGGGTGTTTGGTCTATTCGATATGGGCCGAACTGATGGGCCGTGAAGACAAAGCAGAAGACTATCCCCCGTGTCCAGGTAGGACTCCTTTGTGTGTAGAACGGCAAGTTTGGTGTCCGGGTGTAATACTTTCTTCCTTTGCAAACCGACTGAAAGGATCGATATGGTTGACTAGAGGGGGGGGGGGTGAATAGGGAACTAACAATTTTTAGCCTTTCTTTACCAAATTAAAGTTAGCATCAAAATAGGTTGTCTAGATATGCAACTAGGTGAGCAACCTATATGACGCAACAACAACTAGCACACAAGCAAGCAAGGGATATAACACAATATAAGCTTGCACAAGCAAAGGTAAGAGATAACCAAAAGTGGAGCCGATGGAGATGAGGATGTGTTACCTAAGTTCCTTCCCTTTGAGAGGAAGTACGTCTCCGTTGGAGCGGTGTAGAGGCACAGTGCTCCCCAAGAAGCCACTAGGGCCACCGTATTCTCCTCACGCCCTCACACAATGCGAGATGTCGTGATTTCACTATTGGTGCCCTTGGAGGCGGCGACCGAACCTTTACAAACAAGGTTGGGGCAATCTCCACAACTTAATCAGAGGCTCCCAATGACACCACGAAGCTTCACCACATGGAATATGGCTCCGCGGTGACCTCAACTGTATAGGGTGCTCAAGCACCCAAGAGTAACAAGATCCGCAAGGGATTAGTGTGGGGAGTCAAATTTCTCTTGGTGGAAGTGTAGATCGGGGCCTTCTCAACCAAACCCTAGAAAATCAATAAGTTTGATTGGCTAGGGAGAGAGATCGGGCGAAAATGGAGCTTTGAGCAACAATGGAGCTTGGGGAAGGAAGAGATGGTCTTCTTGGGGAAGAAGACCCCCTCTATATAGTGGGGGACAAGATCCAACCGTTACACACCTACTCAGCCCGCGAGACGCGGTACTACCATACAGCTCCGCGATACTACCGCAAGGCGCTATGGTACTACCACACCTTGATGTGGTACTACCGCTCGTGCGGTAGAAGCTAGGTGAGGTCCTATTGCACTAGGCAACGTGTTATAACCGACGGAGCGGTACTACCGCACGCCCCTGTGGTACTACCATAGGGCAGGGCTCAACAAGGATGGGAAAAAGCATGGACTAAATAAATTTCGTCCGTGACTACTTCCGCTGAGTTTGGGACGTGCAAAAATCTGGCATGGTACTACCGCTCGCAGGGAGCGGTACTAATGCGTAGGGGCAGAAGTAAAAAATTACTTCCACACCTACTTCCACGCACGCCAGCATTTTGGGCTTGGTACTACCGCTCGCGAGGAGCAGTACTACCGCATGACGTGGTACTACCGCAAGCCCGGGCGGTACTACTGCTGCCTTGAGCAGTACTACCGCACGCCACAGAACCTATAGCACTAGGAGGCCTTCATCCCGCAGCGACAAAGATAAACGGATGGTGCTCCAATGAAGCGAAGGAAAGGTGGTGCAAAGGAACATATGTGTACGTGATGATTCCACCCTAAAATTTTCAAAGCGGACCCCCTCTTAATAGTATGGCTTTCCTACGACTCAAATCCATCGAAAAGAAACATCGAGAACCGTCGTCTTTGATAGGCTCCGAGGGGCGGTGAATCGTCTTGTGCCTAGACATGAGATATCTGAAATGCTCAATGCACATGATTAGTCCGCAAATGCATTGTCATCAGTCACCAAAACCACATAGGGAGAAATATGCCCTTACAATCTCCCCCCTTTTCGTGGATTGATGACAATACGGGATTTGCACATAAGGATATAACATGAACATAAGCAAACCCAACATCTATAAAATATAGATAGGCTCCCCCCTAAATGTGTGCAGTCTATAGATCTGCTTTGGACTGCACTACACACATGCTAGGATCAACACTCCCCCTATATTTTATAGACAAGGCAATCCTTGCAACAATATAAGTGACACTAAGCATGGATGCAAGGTAAAGTAAGTGAGCATGAAGTAAAGGGAACAGGATAATCAAAAGCTCACAATCTACTAAACATACTAGATAATAAGATAAGCTTGAGGGCATATGTCTCACACCATATGATATTACCTGATGTTGATTTCCAAGCGACGACACTTTCATGCCCGGCAGCTCAGCAGTGGGTGTGCAAAGCCCAGATTCTCATGACCACCTTGTACAATCCACATTTATCCTTATTGGTCGTCTTTGCTATCAAAAGTGCGCACCTTCATGGAAAGTATGTTGGGGAACGTAGCATGCAATTTCAAAAAAATTCCTACGATCACGCAAGATCTATCAAGAAGATGCATAGCAACAAGACGGGCAGAATGTGCCCATGTACCCTCGTAGACCGAAAGCGGAAGTGTTAGGTTAACGCGGTTGATGTAGTCGAGCGTCTTCACGATCCAACCGATCCAAGTGCCGAACGTACGGCACCTCCGTGTTCAGCACACGTTCAGCTCAATGACGTCCGTCGAGCTCTTGATCTAGTAGAGGGTCGCGGGAGAGTTCCGACAGCACGATGGCATGGTGACGGTGATGGTGATGTGATCCACGCAGGGCTTCGCCTAAGCACTACAACAATATGACCGGAGGAGTAAACTGTGGAGGGGGCACCGCACACAGCTAAGAAACAACTGTTGTGTCTTTGGGGTGCCCCCTCCCCACGCATATAAAGGAGGGGGGAGGAGGAGGCCGGCCCAAGGGGGGCGCGCCAAGAGGGGGGAGTTCTACTAGGACTCCCTTCCTAGTAGGATTCGGCCACGCTTTCCTTCCAACGGAGAGGGGGAAAGGGGAAAGGAGGGAGAAGGAGAAGGAAAGAGGGGGGTCGCCCCCCTCCCCTTGTCCAATTCGGATTGGGCAAGGGGGGCGCGCGCCACCTCCCGTGGCCTGTGTCCTCTCCTCCACTATGGCCCATTAGGCCCATTAACTTTCCCGGGGGGTTCCGGTAGCCTCCTAGTACTCCGAAAAATCCCCGAACCTTATTGAAACCATTCCGGTGTCCGTATATAACCTTCCAATATATCAATCTTTACCTCTCGACCATTTAGAGACTCCTCTTCATGTCCGTGATCTCATCTAGGACTCCGAAAAAACTTTAGTCACCAAAACACATGACTCATAATACAAATCGTCATCGAACGTTAAGCGTGCGGACCCTACAGGTTCGAGAACTATGTAGACATGACCGAGACACATCTCCGGTCAATAACCAATTGCGGAACCTGGAGGCTCATATTGGTTCCTACATATTCTACAAAGATCTTTATCGCTCAAACCGCATACCAACATACGTCACTCCCTTTGTCATTGGTATGTTACTTGCCTGAGATTCAATCGTCAGTATCCTCATACCTAGTTCAATCTCATTACCGGCAAGTCTCTTTACTCATTCTGTAATGCATCATCCTGCAACAAACTCATTAGTCACATTGCTTGCAAGGCTTATAGTGATGTGCATTACCAAGAGGGCCCAGAGATACCTTTTCGATACTTAGAGTGACAAATCCTAATCTCGATCTATGCCAACTCAACAAACACCTTCGGAGACACCTGTAATTCGCGGAATTTGGGCTCATCATCGCTTCCTCATAGTTCGTAGGTTCGTCATGGTCTAGTAACATGACTTCCAGAACAGGATTATCGTACCACTCTAGTGCGGATCATACTCTGGTTGACCTACGAGATTCGGTAGTAACTTGATCTGAAGTTTCATGATCATCATAATTAGCTTCCTCACTAATTGGTGTAGGAATCACTGGATCTGATTTCTGTTATGAACTACTTTCTAATTCCAGAGAAGGTACAATTACCTCATCAAGCTCTACTTTCCTCCCACTCACTTCTTTTGAGAGAAACTCCTTCTCTAGAAAGGATCCATTTTTAGCAACGAATATCTTGCCTTCGGATCTGTAATAGAAGGTGTACCCACAGTCTCCTTTGAGAATCCTATGAAGACACATTTCTCCGATTTGGGCTCGAGCTTATCAGGTTGAAGCTTTTTCACATAAGCATCGCAACCCCAAACTTTAAGAAACGACAGCTTAGGTTTCTTGCTAAACCATAGTTCATATGGTGTCGTCTCAACGGATTTAGATGGTGCCCTATTTAACGTGAATGCAGCCGTCTCTAAACATAACCGCAAAACGATAGCGGTAAATCGGTGAGAGACATCATAGATCACACTATATATAATAAAGTATGATTACGACATTCAGATACACCATTACGCCATGCTGTTCCAGGTGGCGTGAGTTGCGAAACTATTCCACATTGTTTCAAATGAAGACCAAACTCGTAACTCAAATATTCTACTCCACGATCAGATCGTAGAAACTTTATTTTCTTGTTACGAGTATTGGGCTTTATTATCCACTTTGATATTATTTTTGGGACTAACATATTAACCAGAGGCCCAGCCCAGAATTGTAGTTTTTGCATGTTTTAGGGTTTCGAAGAAAAGAATATCAAACAGAGTCCAAACGGAATGAAACCTTCGGGAACGTGATTTTCTCAACGAACAAGACCCGGGAGACTTGGACCCTACGTCAAGAAAAAAAGAGGAGGCCACGAGGTAGGGGGGTGCGCCTACCCCCCCCCCCCCAAGCGCGCCCTCCATCCTCGTGGGGCCCCTGTTGCTCCACCGATGTACTCCTTCCTCCTATATATATCGACGTACCCCCAAACGATCAGATACGGAGCCAAAAACCTAATTCCACCACCGCAACTTTCTGTATCCATGAGATCCCATCTTGAGGCCTGTTCCGGAGCTCCGCCGGAGGGGGCATCGATCACAGAGGGCTTCTACATCAACACCATAGCCCCTCCGATGAAGTGTGAGTAGTTTACCTCAGACCTACAGGTCCATAGTTAGTAGCTAGATGGCTTCTTCTCTCTTTCTGGATCTCAATACAATGTTCTCCCCCTCTCTTGTGGAGAACTATTCGATGTAATCTTCTTTTTGCGGTGTGTTTGTTGAGACCGATGAATTGTGGGTTTATGAGCAAGTCTATCTTTGAATAATATTTGAATCTTCTCTGAATTCTTTTATGTATGATTGGTTATCTTTGCAAGTCTCTTCGAATTATCAGTTTGGTTTGGCCTACTAGATTGATCTTTCTTGCAATGGGAGAAGTGCTTCGCTTTGGGTTCAATCTTGCGGTCTCCTTTCGCAGTGACAGTAGGGGCAGCAAGGCACGTATTATATTGTTGCCATCGAGGATAACAAGATGGGGTTTTCTTCATATTGCATGAGTCTATCCCTCTACATCATGTCATCTTGCTTAAGGCGTTACTCTGTTTTTAACTTAATATTCTAGATGCATGCTGGATAGCGGTCGATGAGTGGAGTAATATTAGTAGATGCAGGCAGGAGTCGGTCTACTTCTCTCGGATGTGATGCCTATATACATGATCATACCTAGATATTCTCATAACTATGGTCAATTCTGTCAATTGCTCAACAGTAATTTGTTCACCCACCGTAGAATACTTATGCTCTTGAGAGAAGCCACTAGTGAAACCTATGGCCCCCGGGTCTATCTTCATCATATTAATCTGTTACTACTTAGTTATTTCCTTTGTTATTTACTTTGCCTTTATTTTACTTTGCATCTTTATCATAAAAATACCAAAATATTATCTTATCATATCTATCAGATCTCACTCTCGTAAGTGGCCCTATAGGGATTGACAACCCCTATTTGCGTTGGTTGCGAGGATTTATTTGTTTTATGCAGGTACGAGGGACTCGCGCGTAGCCTCCTACTGGATTGATACCTTGGTTCTCAAAAACTGAGGAAAATACTTACGCTACTTTGTTGCATCATCCCTTCCTCTTCAGGGAAAACCAACGCAGTGCTCAAGAGGTAGCAAGAAGGATTTCTGGCGCCGTTGCCGGGGAGGTCTATGCAAAAGTCAACATACCAAGTACCCATCACATACCCTTATCTCCCGCATTACATTATTTGCCATTTGCCTCTTGTTTTCCTCTCCCACACTTCACCCTTGCCGTTTTATTTGCCCTCTCTCTCTATCCTCCATCTCTTTTTCTATTTGCCTCTTTTTGCTCACTTGTTTTTTGTTTGCTTGTGTGTTAGTTTGCTTGCTTGTCATGATGGCTCAAGATAATACTAAATTGTGTGACTTCACCAATACCAACAACAACGATTTTATTAGCACTCCGATTGCTCCTCTTACCGATGCTAAATCTTGTGAAATTAATACTGCTTTGCTGAATCTTGTCATGAAAGATCCGTTTTCTAGCCTTCCTAGTGAAGATGCCGCTACCCATCTAAATAGCTTCGTTGATTTGTGTGATATGCAAAAGAAGAAAGATGTGGATAATGATATTGTTAAATTGAAGCTATTTCCTTTTTTGCTTAGAGATCGTGCTAAAGCTTGGTTTTCGTCTTTGCCTAAAAATAGTATTGATTCATGGAATACGTGCAAAGATGCTTTTATCTCTAAGTATTTTCCTCCCGCTAAGATCATCTCTCTTAGAAATGATATTATGAACTTTAAGCAACTTGATCATGAACATGTTGCACAAGCTTGGGAGAGAATGAAACTAATGATACGTAGTTGCCCTACTCATGGTTTAAATTTGTGGATGATTATACAAAAATTTTATGCCGGATTGAATTTTGCTTCTAGAAATCTTTTAGATTCGGCCGCGGGAGACACTTTTATGGAAATCAATTTAGGAGAAGCTACTAAACTCCTAGATAATATTATGGTTAATTATTCTCAATGGCATACTGAAAGATCTACTAATAAAAGGTGCATGCGATACAAGAAATTAATGTTTTGAGTGCAAAGATGGATGAACTTATGAAATTATTTTATAATAAGAGTGTTTTTTCTGATCCTAATGATATACCCTTGTCTACTTTGATTGAGAATAATAATGAATCTATGTATGTGAATTTTGTTGGTAGGAACAATTTTGGTAACAACGCATATAGAGGAAATTTCAACCCTAGGCCATATCCTAGTAATCCCTCTAATAATTATGGTAATTCCTACAACAATTCTTATGGGAATTATAATAAGATGCCCTCTGATTTTGAATCTAATATTAAATAATTTATTACTTCGCAAAAGAATTTTAATGCTATGATTGAAGAAAAATTGCTTAAGATTGATGATTTGGCTAGGAACGTTGATAGAATTGCTCTTGATGTTGATTATTTGAAACTTAGATCTATTCCACCTAAGCATGATATCAATGAGTCTCTCAAAGCCATGAGAATTTCCATTGATGAGTGCGAAGAAAGAACTGCTAGGATGCGTGCTAAGAAAGATGCCTTTATAAGAGCGTGTTCTTCTAGTTCCTATGAAAATAAAGATGAAGATCTAAAAGTTATTGATATGTCCCCTATTAAATCTTTGTTTTGCAATATGAATCTTGATAATGATGGGACTGAATATGATCCACCTTTACCTAGAAGGCGTTCTAAGAATTCGGAATTTGTTAATCTTGATGCTAAATTTGATAAAAGTGGGATTGAAGAAATTAAAACCCTAGATGTTGCTAAACCCACTATTATGGATTTCGAGGAATTTAACTATGAAAATTGATCTTTGATATATTGTATTTCCTTGTTGCAATCCATGCTAAATCCTCCTCATGCTTATAGTCAAAATAAAGCGTTACTAAACATATCGTTGATGCCTTGATGCAATCTTATGAAGAAAAACTTGAATTGGAAGTTTCTGTCCCTGGAAAACTTTATGATGAGTGGGAACCAACTATTAAAATTAAAATTAAAGATCATGAATGCTATGCTTTATGTGATTTGGGTGCTAGCGTTTCCACGATTCCAAAGACTTTGTGTGATTTCTTAGGTTTCCGTGATTTTGATGATTGCTCTCTAAACTTGCACCTTGCGGATTCCACTATTAAGAAACCTATGGGAAGAATTAATGGAGTTCTTATTGTTGAAAATAGGAATTATGTGCCCGTAGATTTTATTGTTCTTGACATAGATTGCAATCCTTCATGTCCTATTATTCTTGGTAGACCTTTCCTTAGAATGATTGGTGCAATTATTGATATGAAGGAATGAAATATTAGATTCCAATTTGCATTAAAGAAAGGCATGGAACACTTTCCTAGAAAGAAAATTAAATTACCTTATGAATCTATTATAGAGCCACTTATGGATTGACTACCAAAGATGGCAATACCTAGATCTATTCTTGCTTGTTATGCCTAGCTAGGGGCGTTAAACGATAGAGCTTGTTGGGAGGCAACCCAATTTTATTTTTATTCTTTGCCTTTTGCTCCTTTTTAGTAATAAATAATTTATCTAGCCTCTGTTTTGGTTGTGTTTTTTTGTGTTTAATTAGTGTTTGTGCCAAGTAGAACCGTTGGGAAGACTTGGGGAAAGTCTTGTTGACCTTGCTGTAAAAACAAACAGAAACTTTAGCGCTCACAAGAACTGCTGTTATTTTTATTTGGAAAGCTATATTTGGTTAATTATTTTTGAAGATGATTAATAGATAAATTACTCACTTCCAGCAATTTATGTTAGAATTTTTGGGGTTCCAGATCTTGCGCTAGCTACAGATTACTACAGAGTGTTCTGTTTTTGACAGATTCTGTTTTCGTGTGTTGTTTGCTTATTTTGATGAATCTATGGCTAGTAAAATAGTTTATAAACCATAGAGAAGTTGGAATACAGTAGGTATAACACCAATATAAATAAATAATGAGTTCATTACAGTACCTTGAAGTGGTCTTTTGTTTTCTTTCGCTAATGGAGCTCACGAGATTTTCTAATTTAAGTTTTGTGTTGTGAAGTTTTCAAGTTTTGGGTAAAGATTTGATGGATTATGGAACAAGGAGTGGAAATAGCCTAATCTTGGGGATTCCCATGGCACCCCCAATATAATCTAAGGACACCTAAAAGCCAAAGCTTGGGGATGCCCCGGAAGGCATCCCCTCTTTCGTCTACTTCTATCGGTAACTTTACTTGGAGCTATATTTTTATTCGCCACATGATACGTGTTTTGCTTGGAGCGTCTTGTATTATTTGAGTCTTTATTTGTTAGTTTACCACAATCATCCTTGATGTACACACCTTTTGAGAGAGCCATACATGATTTGTAATTTGCTAGAATACTCTATGTGCTTCGCTTATATCTTTTGAGTTATATAATTTTGCTCTAGTGCTTCACTTATATCTTTTAGAGCACAGTGGTGGATTTGTTTTATAGAAACTATTGATCTCTCATGCTTCACTTAGATTATTTTGAGAGTCTTAAAATAGCATGGTAATTTTCTTAAAATCCTAATATGCTTGGTGTACAAGATTAATAATAAAACTTTCTTATGAGTGTGTTGAATACTATGATAAGTTTGATACTTGATAATTGTTTTGAGATATGGAGATGGTGATATTAAAGTCATGCTAGTTGAGTAGTTGTGAATTTGAGAAATACTTGTGTTAAAGTTTGTGATTCCCGTAGCATGCACGTATGGTGAACCGTTATGTGATGAAGCCGGAGCATGATTTATTTATTGATTGTCTCCCTTATGAGTGGCGGTCGGGGACGAGCGACGGTATTTTCCTACCAATATATCCCCCTAGAAGCATGCACGTAATACTTTGCTTTGATAGCTTGTTGATTTTTGCAATAAGCATATGAGTTATTTATGACTAATGTTGAGTCCATGGATTATACGCACTCTCACCCTTCCACCTTTGCTATCCTCTCTAATACTGTGCACCTTTCGCCGGTATCATACACCCACCATATACCTTCCTCAAAATAGCCACCATACCTACCTATTATGGCATTTCCATAGCCATTCCGAGATATATTGCCATGCAACTTTCCACTGTTCTGTTTATTATGACACACTCCATCATTGTCATATTGCTTAGCATGATCATGTAGTTGACATCATATTTGTGGCAAAGCCACCGTTCATAATTCTTTCATACATGTCACTCATGAGTCATTGCATATCCCGGTACACCGCCGGAGGCATTCATATAGAGTCATATTTTGTTCTAAGTATCGAGTTGTAATTGTTGAGTTGTAAGAAAAATAAAAGTGTGATGATCATCATTATTAGAGCATTGTCCCAGTGAGGAAAGGATGATAGAGACTATGATTCCCCCACAAGTCGGGATGAGACTCCGGACTAAAAAAATAAAAAAATAAAAGAGGCCATAAAAAATAGAAAAGGCCCAAATAAAAAAATGAGAGAAAAAGAGAGAAGGGATAATGCTACCATCCTTTTACCACACTTGTGCTTCAAAGTAGCACCATGATATTCATAGTGGAGAGTCTCTCATGTTATCACTTTCATATACTAGTGGGAATTTTTCATTATAGAACTTGGCTTGTATATTCCAATGATGGGCTTCCTCAAAATGCCCTAGGTCTTCATGAGCAAGTAAGTTGGATGCACACCCACGTAGCTTCTTTTTGAGCTTTCATATACTTATAGCTCTAGTGCATCCGTTGCATGGCAATACCTACTCACTCACACTGATATCTATTGATGGGCATCTCCATAGCCCGTTGATACACCTAGTTGATGTGAGACTATCTTCTCCCTTTTGGTCTTCTCCACAACCACCACTCTATTCCACCTATAGTGCTATGTCCATGGCTCACGCTCATGTATTGCGTGAAGATTGAAAAGGTTTTGAGAATGTCAAAAGTATGAAACAATTGCTTGGCTTGTCATCCGGGTTGTGCATGATTTAAATATTTTGTGTGGTGAAGATGGAGCATAGCCAGACTATATGATTTTGTAGGGATAACTTTCTTTGGCCATGTTATTTTGAGAAGACATAATTGCTTTGTTAGTATGCTTGAAGTATTATTATTTTTATGTCAATATTAAACTTTTGTCTTGAATCTTTCGGATCTGAATATTCATACCACAATTAAGAAGAATTACATTAAAATTATGCCAAGTAGCACTGCGCATCAAAAATTCTGTTTTTATCATTTACCTACTCGAGGACGAGTATGAATTAAGCTTGGGGATGCTTGATACGTCTCCAACGTATCTATAATTTTTGATTGCTCCATGCTATATTATCTACTGTTTTGGACATTATTGGGCTTTATTATCCACTTTTATATTATTTTTGGGACTAACCTATTAACCGGAGGCCCAGCCCAGAATTGCTGTTTTTTTGCCTGTTTTAGGGTTTCGAAGAAAAGGAATATCAAACGGAGTCCAAACGGAATGAAACCTTCGGGAACGTGATTTTCTCAACGAACAAGACCCGGGAGACTTGGACCCTACGTCAAGAAAGAAAAGAGGAGGCCACAAGGTAGGGGGGCGCGCCTACCCCCCCCCCCCCCAAGCGCCCTCCACCCTCGTGGGCCCCTAGTTGCTCCACTGACATACTCCTTCCTCCTATATATACCTACGTACCCCAAACGATCAGATACAGAGCCAAAAACCTAATTCCACTGCCGCAACTTTCTGTATCCACGAGATCCCATCTTGGGGCCTGTTCCGGAGCTCCGCCAGAGGGGGCATCGATCACGGAGGGCTTCTACATCAACACTATAGCCCCTCCGATGAAGTGTGAGTAGTTTACCTTAGACCTACGGGTCCATAGTTAGTAGCTAGATGGTTTCTTCTCTCATTTTGGATCTCAATACAATGTTCTCCCCCTCTCTTGTGGAGAACTATTTGATGTAATCTTATTTTTGTGGTGCGTTTGTTGAGATCGAAGAATTGTGGGTTTATGATCAAGTCTATCTATGAATAATATTTGAATCTTCTTTGAATTCTTTTATGTATCATTGGTTATCTTTGAAAGTCTCTTCGAATTATCAGTTTGGTTTGGCCTACTAGATTGATCTTTCTTGCAATGGGAGAAGTTCTTAGATTTGGGTTCAATCTTGCGGTGTCCTTTCCCAGTGACAATAGGAGCAGCAAGGCACGTATTGTATTGTTGCGATCACGGATAACAAGATGGGGTTTTCTTAATATTGCATGAGTCTATCCCTCTACATCATGTCATCTTGCTTAAGGTGTTACTCTATTTTTAACTTAATACTCTAGATGCATGCTGGATAGCGGTCGATGAGTGGAGTAATAGTAGTAGATGCAGGCAAGAGTTGGTCTACTTGTCTCGGACGCGATGCCTATATACATGATCATACCTAGATATTCTCACTACTATGCTCAATTCTGTCAATTGCTCAACTGTAATTTGTTCACCCACCATAGAATACTTATGCTCTCGAGAGAAGCCACTAGTGAAACCTATGGCCCTCGGGTCTATCTTCATCATATTAATCTCCTACTACTTAGTTATTTCCTTTGTTATTTACTTTGCCTTTATTTTACTTTGCATCTTTATCATAAAAAACCCAAAAATATTATCTTATCATATCTATCAGATCTCACTCTCGTAAGTGGCCTTATAGGGATTGACAACCCCTATTTGTGTTGGTTGCGAGGATTTATTTGTTTTGTGCAGGTACGAGGGACTCGCGCGTAGCCTCCTACTGGATTGATACCTTGGTTCTCAAAAACTAAGGGAAATACTTATGCTACTTTACTGCATCATCCCTTCCTCTTCGGGGAAAACCAACGCAGTTCTCAAGAGGTAGCACGAGCCTCAACACTCATGGTACCGCATACACTAGTATGTATTATTTCCAACAAGTCAGTTGCTCGCTCCATTGTTCCAGAGAACGGAGTCTTAGTCATCTTGCCCATGAGGAATGGTTCGCAAGCATCTAGTGATTCATAATCAAGTGATTCCAAAAGTCCATGAGCATGGAGTTTCTTCATGTGCTTTACACCAATATGACCTAAACGGCAGTGCCACAAATAAGTTGCACTATCATTATTAACTTTGCATCTTTTGGCTTCAATATTATGAATATGTGTATCACTACAATCGAGATTCAACAAAAATAGACCACTCCTCAAGGGTGCATGGCCATAAAAGATATTATTCATATAAATAGAACAACCATTATTCTCTGATTTAAATGAATAACTGTCTCACATCAAACAAGATCCAAATATAATGTTCATGCTCAACGCTGGCACCAAATAACAATTATTCATGTCTAAAACTAATCCCGACGGTAGATGTAGAGGTAGTGTGCCGACGGCGATCGACTTTGGAACCATTTCCCACACGCATCGTCACCTCGTCCTTAGCCAATCTTCGTTTAATCCGTAGCCCCTGTTTCGTGTTGCAAATATGAGTAACAGAACCAGTATCAAATACCCAAGTGCTACTACGAGCATTAGTAAGGTACACATCGATAACATGTATATCAAATATACCTTTCACTTTGCCATCCTTCTTATCCGCCAAATACTTGGGGCAGTTCCGCTTCCAGTGACCAGTCCCTTTGCAGTAGAAGCACTCAGTTTCAGGCTTAGGTCCAGACTTGGGCTTCTTCCCAGGTTTAGCAACTTGCCTGCTATTCTTCTTGAAGTGCCCCTTCTTCCCTTTGCCATTTTTCTTGAAACTAGTAGTCTTATTAACCATCAACACTTGATGCTCCTTCTTGATTTCTACCTCTGCAGCCTTTAGCCTCACGAAGAGCTCAGGAATTGTCTTTTCCATCCCTTGCATATTATAGTTCATCATGAAGCCTTTATAGCTTGATGGCAGTGATTGAAGAACTCTGTCAATGACACTATCATTAGGAAGATTAACTGCCAGATGAGTCAAGTGGTTATGGTACCCAGACATTCTGAGTATGTGTTCACTAACAAAACTATTCTCCTCCATCTTGCAGCTATAGAACTTCTTGGAGACTTCATATCTCTCAACTCCGTCATTTGCTTGAAATATTAACTTCAACTCCTGGAACATCTCATATGCTCCATGATGTACAAAACGTCTTTGAAGTCCCGATTCTAAGCCGTAAAGCATGGCACCCTGAACTATCGAGTAGTCATCATCTTTGCTCTGCCAGATGTTCATAACATCTGGAGTTGCTCCTACAGTAGGTCTTGCACCTAGCGGTGCTTCCAGGACGTAATTCTTCTATGCAATAATGAGGATAATCCTCAAGTTACGGACCCAGTCCGTGTAGTTACTACCATCATCTTTCAACTTAGCTTTCTCTAGGAATGCATTAAAATTCAAGGGAACGGTAGTACGGGCCATTGATCTACAACAACATAGATATGCAAAAAACTATCAGGTACTAAGTTCATGATAAATTAAAGTTCAATTAATCATATTACTAAAGAACTCCCACTTAGATAGACATCCCTCTAGTCATCTAAATGATCACGTGATCCATATCAACTAAACCATGTCTGATCATCACGTGAGATGGAGTAGTTTCCAATGGTGAACATCACTATGTTGATCATATCTACTATATGATTCATGTTCGACATTTCGGTCTCAGTGTTCAGGGGCCATATCTGCATATGCTAGGCTCGTCAAGTTTAACCCGAGTATTCTGCACTTGCAAAATTGGCTTGCACCCGTTTTATGTGCACGTAGAGCTTATCACACCCGATCATCACGTGGTGTCTCGGCACGATGAACTGTAGCAACGGTGCATACTCAGGGAGAACACTTATACCTAGAAATTTAGTGAGCGATCATCTTATAATGCTACCACCGTACTAAGCAAAATAAGATGCATAAAAGATAAACATCACATGCAATCAAAATATGTGACATGATATGGCCATCATCATCTTGTGCCTTTGATCTACATCTCCAAAGCACTGTCATGATCTCCATCGTCACCGGCTTGACACCTTGATCTTCATCATAGCATCGTTGTCGTCTCGCTAACTATTGCTTCCATGACAATCGCTACCGCTTAGTGATAAAGTACATCAATTACATGGCGATTGCATTTCATACAATAAAGTGACAACCATAAGGCCCATGCCAGTTGCCGATAACTGTTAGAAAACATGATCATCTCATACAACAATTTATATATCATCACGTCTTGACCATATCACATCACAACATGCCCTACAAAAACAAGTTAGACATCCTCTACTTTGTTGTTGCAAGTTTTACATGGCTGCTACGAGCTTCTAGCAAGAACTGTTCTTACCTACGCATCAAAACCACAACGATTTTTCGTCAAGTGTGCTATTTTAACCTTCAACAAGGACCGGCTGTAGTCAAAATCGATTCAACTAAAGTTGGAGAAACAAACACCCGCTAGCCACCTATGTGCAAAGCACGTCGGTAGAACCAGTCTCATGAACGCGGTCATGTAATGTCGGTCCGGGACACTTCGTCCAACAATACCGTCGAATCAAACTAAGACGTTGGTGGTAAGTAGTATGACAATTATTGCCCACAACTCTTTGTGTTCTACTCGTGCATATCATCTACGCATAGACCTGGCTCGGATGCCACTGTTGGGGAACATAGCATGCAATTTCAAAAAATTACCTACATTCATGCAAGATCTATCTAGGAGATGCATAGCAATGAGATGGGGAGAGTGTGTCCATGTACCCTCGTAGACCGAAAGCAGAAGCGTTAGGTTAACGCGTTTGATGTAGTCAAACATCTTCACGATCGAACCGATCCAAGTACCGAACGTATGTCACCTCCGTCTTCAGCACACGTTCAGCTCGATGACGTCCCTCGAGCTCTTGATCTAGTAGAGGGTCGAGGGAGAGTTCCGACAGCATGATGGCATGGTGACGATGATGTGATCCGCGCAGGGCTTTGCCTAAGCACTACGACAATATGACCAGAGGAGTAAACTGTGGAGGGGGGCATCGCACACGGCTAAAAACAACTGTTGTGTCTTTGGGGTGCCCCCTGCCCACGTATATAAAGGAGGAGGGAGGAGGAGGCCAGACCAAGGGGGCACGCCAAGAGGGGGGAGTCCTACTAGGACTCCGTCCCTAGTAGGATTCCCTCCCCCTTTCCTTCCAACTGAGAGGGGGAAAGGGGAAAGGACGGCGGAGGAGAAAGTATGTTTAGAGGGGGGTGATTAGACTACTTGACCAAATAAAAATCTAGCCTTTTCCCAATTTTATGTTTTGGCAGATTTTAGCAACTTAGCACAATTCAAGCAATCAACCTACACATGCAAGTCTAAGAGTATAGCAGCGGAATGTAAAACATTGAAAATGAAGGTAAAGGGAGGAGTTTGGAGGGAGCAAACGCAATGTAGTCACGGAGATTTCTAGCGTGGTTCCGATAGGTGGTGGTATCGTACATCCACGTTGGTGGAGACTTCAACCCACGAAGGTTAACTGTTGCGCGAGTCCACGGAGGGCTCCACCCACGAAGGGTCCACGAAGAATCAACCTTTTCTATCCCACCATGGCCATCGCGCATGAAGGACTTGCCTCACTAGGGTAGATCTTCATGAAGTAGGCGATCTCCTTGCCCGTAGAAACTCCTTTGTTCAACTACACAATCTTGACGGAGGCTCCCAAGTGACACCTAACCAATCTAGGAGACACCACTCTCCAAAAGGTAATAGACGGTGTGTTGATGATGAACTCCTTGCTCTTGTGCTTCAAATGATAGTCTCCCCAACACTCAACTCTCTCTCACTGATTTGGATTTGGTGGAAAGATGATTCGAGTGGAAAGGAACTTGGAGAAGGCTAGAGATCAAGGTTCATATAGTTGGAATGGAATGTCTTGGTCTCAACACATGAGTAGGTGGTTCTCTCTCAGAAAATGAATGTTGGAAGTGTAGGCATGTTTTGATGGCTCTCTCCTTGAATTAAGAGTGGGTGAAGGGGTATATATAGCCTCCACACAAAATCTAACCGTTACACACAAATCACCAAACTTGGTGGGACCGAATCATGAAACTCGGTGAGACCGATTTAGTTCAAAATGTGAACGTTAGGATTTTCGGTGGGACCGACATGTCAACTCGGTGGGACCAATTTCATTAGGGTTAGGGCATAACGTAATCTCAGTGGGACTGATTACACAAACTCGGTGGGAATGGTAAAAAGCTAACCAGAGAGTTGGTCAGGCAAACTCAGTGGGACCGATTCACTCATCTCGGTGAGACCGAAACGTTACGAAAGGGAAACAGAGAGTTTGCAATGCGAACTCGGTGGGACCGACCGCTCATCTCGGTTGGACCGAAATGTTACGAAGGGAAACAGAGAGTTTGCAATCCCATCTCGGTGAGACCCCTATCGGTGAGACCGAGGTGACTAGGGTTTGTGGCAGTGGCTATGTCAAGAAAACTCAATGGCGCCGGACGGAATGTTTCAGTGGGGCCGAGTTTGACTTTTGGTTTGGGACATATGTGGATATGAGAAAGTGGTTGAGGGTTTTGGAGAATATCACTAAGCATTTTGAGCAAGCAACCCATTAAGCAACACCTCATCCCCTTTTAATAGTATTGGCTTTTCCTATGGACTCAATGTGATCTTGGATCACTAAAAGTAAAATGTAGAGTCTTGAGCTTTAGAGCTTGAGCCAATCTTTTGTCCTTAGCATTTTGAGGGGTCCACATTTCTAATCCATGCCATGCCAATCATTGAGCTTTCCTGAAATATTTATCTTGAAATAGCATTAGCTCAATGAGCTGTATGTTGTTAATAATTACCAAAACCACCTAGGGATAGTTGCACTTCCATTAGGAGCTACCACTTGTGTCATAGGTGTCCTCTCTGCCTTTTTGGTGTCTCGATGACAAAGGGGGAGAGAGTAGGATTTGCGAGTCTTGTGTCTTGTTGCTTCCGTTTCGTTGAACCTTCGTCGCTTGACATAAGGGTTGAGCTTCCTTCGAGTCAAAAACTCCGCTTGAGGCATTTCATCCATGCCGAAATTTGGCTCTTTGAACTTCCTAGCTTTGGTCTTGACATGGTGTTGTGGGGCACTGGAGCCCTCAGGAGCTTCTTGGTTGCGCAACTGCTTGGAGCTCGTGTCACGGCTGGGATTCGAGCGCCTGACATTGGAACCAGAGCCACCACCTATGACACAGAACACAAACACACGAGAAGAGCGAGAAGGATTATTGCAAAGACCACGACCAAAACTGAATGAAACAAGTATAAATGAGATTGAGTGTGACAAAACAAAGTAATTTCTATGTCAATGGTAGTACTGCACCATGAGGCGGAAGTAAAAAGTTGCATCTGCTTTAGCCGTGGTAGTACTGCGCCGGGCTGGCACGGTAGTACCGCGCCTAGAGTGGAAGTAATTTTTTACTTCCATGCGCCGGGCGGTAGTACCACTCCAGCGGAGCGGTAGTACCGCACGGGGCGGATCTTGCTAGAACAGGCGGTAGTACAGCTCCGGGAAGAGCGGTAGTACCGCACAGGTTGAATCTCGCCAGAAAGGATCTAGGAACATCCGTAAATTTGGATCGGTACTACCATTGATCAAAACTACATTGTTGCAACACACCAAATATCATATCTACTACACTAGCACTCCCCTACAATCTCCTCTTTCAAAGATTTAGCCAAAAATCTCAAGAACTACACATGCATCTCCCAAACCTACAAATACAACAACGGGGCACAAAGAGAGGGACTAAGGAAGATATCGGGTTCCATGGCAAGAGGGCGAGGTGGGGATCGATCCCAACGGTTGGAATGCGAGGAGAGTGGCCAGAGACAGAGATCCGACGGGGTCCTTCAACGATGTTCTTGGGTAGGAGAGAGAGAGACGCTGTGAGGGGTAGAGATGAATCGGTATGGGGGAGTTGGAACTCCCCCTGCCCGCTCTTAACCCCCGTACGCTCGTGACATCACGGTAGTATCGCGGGTCATCGCGATAGTACCGCTCGGGCGGAAGTACCACACATAGGACGGTAGTACCGGTCTTCCAGCGATAGTAAAAAATTACTGCCGTGATGGAAGTGGTACTACCGTGCCTGGGGCGCAGCTGTGTAAGCACAGAAGCAACCCATCTCCAACGGTAGTACCGTGGCTTGCCACGGTAGTACCGCAAACCCAAGAAAGTGCATGTTTCCACAAAACAGAAAAAACACGGCCTTTGCAATGCAAACTTCAAGCAACCGAACACGCAAACAAGCACACACGAGGCAACTCAAACACAAACACGGCTCAAAAGAAGGCAAAAGACAACGAGGACCAAACACGAACCAAAACCTCTCAAAGAGAGAGGGCGGTGGCCGGAGCCACCTATGTTTGAGTCAATTGGTATGGCACCGCGAAGAATTATCCTTGGGTCCATGACCAAAACTCGTCTTTAAAGCACAAGTACCATAAAAAATGGCTAATGTGAAAGAGTTGATCGATTTATGCATAATGGGGGGAGGGAGAGTTCATTGAGAACAATGCTCCCCCTATGTCCATGCCTACACCTAAAACAAGACATCAAGATGAGTATGGTGGGGTGTGCAAAGGTTCAAGCCACATTGCTCAAATCAATGATATTTAGCTCATGCCTTAAGTCGCGAAATCTTCACTAAAAAAAGACACATCTGTGACATTTTGGGCTGAATGATTTTTTTCAGTCATGCTTATGACACTTCTATGACGATAATTGTGACAAAACCCGACATCATCATAGATGTGGTGGGATCCTACTTCTATGACAAAAAATCATGACAGAAAATGGGCTTTTCGTCCAGGGCAGGCCGGAGACGCAGCTGCATGACATTCTTTGGGTCGTCCATGACAGAAAAAACCATGGTAGAAACAAGGGCGGGGAAAATATCGGGGAGGTCCTGGTTACGGTGGGTGGTCGGGGCCGAGCGATGCACGGAGGTTTGCGTATTTCTCCCGTACACACATGTGCGAGGCGTTGCGCTCTAACTGAACCCAAGCGAGGCGTTGGGCTCTAATTGAACCCGAGCGATTTCACTACCTACGTTACTGAACCCCGATTGATCCCTTGTTGTTAACTGAACTTGGGTGATTCCTTCGGTACTTCTACTAACTAAAGCCGATCGATGCTGCCTCTTAATGAACCATGAGCGTTGTTGGGGGGGTGGATGAACAGTTCCCGGTGGGTGGGGGTTGGATGAATAGGACCCCGTGGTAGTAGAGGCCGTTGCCGCTGGATGAACAAGACCCTGGTCGAGCCGGTTGGGGTGGATGAACAGGACCCCGTGGAGGGCTGGATGAACAGGACCCCGTGGAGGGCTGGTTGAACTGTATTCGGTGGAGGGCTGGATGAATAGTAGCCCGTGGAGGGGTGGTGGAACAGGACTCCGTGGAGAGGGCTGGTTGAACAGTAGCCGGTGGAGGAGCGGTGGAGGCTGGATAAACAGGAGCCCGTGGATGAACATTCGCAGGTGGAGGCTGGAGGAGGTCGACGGTGGATGAACAGTAGCCCGTGGAGGCTAGAGGAGGTTGACGGTGGAGATGAACAGTATCCCGTGGAGTCCTGTTTTGCGGTACGCCACACCCCTCCCGATGAACAGGACCCCTATTTTGACCATAGCACTCCAACACAAGTCTGTTTCCTCCATTTTGCGGTACGCCACACCCCTCCCGATCAACAGGACCCCGTTTCGACCATAGGAGGTCCAAGAGAAGTCTGTTTCCTCCGTTTTGTGGTATGCCAGACCCCTCCCGATGAACAGGATCCCGTTTTGACCGTGGCCGGTCGAACACAAGACCGTTTCCTCCGTTCTGCGGTATGCTAGGCCTCATTTCAATCGGCTGTTCTGTCCAAGCCGATTGGCTCCCGACAAACATGACGACGACGCAGTTTCTCCGTTCTGACCCATCCATGTACACGAGCCCTGGCCGTACGTAT
Organism: Triticum aestivum; assembly: GCF_018294505.1. Taxonomy (NCBI): domain Eukaryota; kingdom Viridiplantae; phylum Streptophyta; class Magnoliopsida; order Poales; family Poaceae; genus Triticum; species Triticum aestivum. The sequence continues at coordinate 482,706,071 of NC_057803.1, forward strand.
GCACGAGGAGGCATTCGAGACCCCGCCCGTATGTACGTACGTGGCCGTATTTTCTTTCTTGTACCCTGGCTATATGTACGTGTACATGCTACATGCGCGCCTCTACTACGACACGTGCACGCCTATACTACAACACGTGCCCTTCCTTACATAGCCATGGTTCATCGCTGCAGCCTGCAGACAGACCGATCGTATGTCCGTACACGTTCATGACCAGAATAACAACGCTACGTACGCTTCAACCAGGTGGGTCCCGACCGCCAGGCACTTCCTTGCGTGCGAAGATGTAGCTGGTGGGTCCCAACAGTCAGGGGGAAACATTTTTTTCACGAAATACGGTGGCCCATCCGGTGGGTCCTTGCTGTCATGTGGAGGAATCATTATTTTGCGTGTAATAAGGAGGCACTTCCTAGCTGCGGCCGTGGACCCAGTCGTCAACCTCTCCACATATAGTACTCTTCCGATGGAAGTCGTTCGTTGACCACATTGACCACGCCGCGCCGAGAGCACCAAGGCGGTGGATGATGGTGAGGCCTGGGAAGGGGATGACGCGAAGCCGGGGAAGACGTGGCAGTGGATGCCCACGTGGAGAGGAGTACGAGGGTTTACTGGTTCGGCTTCGGTTTGAGGCTGGCGTCGCCGTAGAATAATAGGGGGTGTGGGTGAGTAGAGGGATAGCCTGACCAGCGGTGGGAGTAGTAGGGGGCGGCGAGGCCTCCGCGGCAGCACAGCCGGCCACGGGAGGCAGGTGCAGGCGGCACGACCAGCGCTGGTTTGGGCAACTGGAGCAAGAAGACCAGAGGTTGAAGAAGCACTACGGCCGTTGGATGGACATCATACGGTCATTGGAGCTAGAATCATTCATATTGACTAAGTTGACAAAGCCCTCCATCCACGTCAACTTAGTAGGCCCACAAGTTAGCCTCACATATGGTGGGTCCCAGCTAGCAGGGGAGTATTCATTTTTTGTGCGTAATAAGGAGGCACTTTCTTGCGTGCGAAGATATAGCTGCTGGGTTTGAGCTGTCAGCGGGGGCAACATTTTTTCGCAAAATAAGAAGGCCCTTCTGGTGGGTCCCAGATGTCAGGTGGAGTAATCATTATTTTACGTGTAGTAAGGAGGCATTTCCTTATGTGCGGCCGTGGAGACAGCTGTCAGCCTCTCCACGTACAGTCCACTTCCGATGGATGTCGTTCGTTGACCACATTGACCATGCCGTGCCGAGAGCACCAGGGCGGTGGACAACGGTGAGGCCTATAAAGGGAACGAGACGGAGCCGGGGAAGACACGATAGTGGCTACCCACATGATGGGGAGTACGAGGGTTGACTGGTTTGACTGCCATCGCCGGAAAATAACAGGAGGTGTGGGTGTGTAGAGGGATACCCAGGCCAGGGATGCGAGTATGGTGGGGCCGTGAGGCCTGCCCGGCAGCACAGCCGGCCACGGGAGGCGGGAGCAGCCGGTTCTGCCGGCGCTGGTTTGGGCGGCTGGAGCAGGAAGATCAGAGACTGAAGAAGCACGATTGCTGTTAGATTGACATCTAAGGGTCTGACGCTGGTAGAGTCGATTGTTGACTAAGTTTATTTTTTGAGAAACCTTGTGTACGCATGGACTTAGTAGGCCCACAAGCCAGCCTCCAAATCAGTGGCAGAGAACATAGAGCCCATTTGCTAGTTTTTTAATAATTTGCAGCCCATTTGCTAATTCTTAAGTAATTTATTACATCCCATTTTTTGCCGAGGACCATGGTCAAAAAGTTCAACCTTATTTTGCATATTTCGGTGGAGTCCAAACTGTTGTAATCCCGAAATCATAAACATTTATTTTTTAAGAACTTATTGATTTACCAAAAAATCATTTTGTTTTTGTAAGCAAATAAGACGTGGGACAATTGAGTTGGTTTAAGGGAAAACCAGTGGTAACAAAATCAACACTGGGAGGGAAAACAACAACAGAAATAAGGATGCAAATATGAAAAGGGAACTTTATGTATTTTCAATATAATGATACGTGCATATTGATGTCTCTTGAAGCCACATCGGTATTTCCCACAGAGGAAGGGATGATGCAGCACAGTGGCAGTGGGTATTTCCCTCATATATGAAACCAATGTTATCGAACTAGCTGGAGAACCAAGCAACCCAACGTAAACCGCCCCTGCACACAAATAACAAATCCTCTCAACCCGACGTGTTAAAGGGGTTGTCAATCCCTTTCGGGGTACCACGCCTCAAGTGGCAAACGGGCGTGAGATAAATTTGTAGTAAATTGATAGATCGAATGCTAAATAAAATAAATAAAGAAAAATTGCAGCAAGGTATTTTTGGTTTAATAGATCTGAAAATAAATGCAAGAGAAAAGTAGATCGCAAAGGCAAATATATGAGAAAGAAGACCCGGGGGTCGTAGGTTTCACTAGTGGCTTCTCTCGAGATAAATAGCAAATGGTGGGTAAACAAATTACTATTGGGCAATTGATAGAACTTCAAATAATTATGATGATATCCAGGCAATGATCATTATATAGGCATCACGTCCAAGATTAGTAGACCAACTCCTCCCTGCATCTACGACTATTACTCCACACATCGACCGCTATCCAACATGCATCTAGTGAAGGAAATATGCCCTAGAGGCAATAATAAAGTTGTTATTTATATTTCCTTATATCATGATAAATGTTTATTATTCATGCTAGAATTGCATTAACCGGAAACTTAGTACATGTGTGAATACATAGACAAACAAAGTGTCCCTAGTATGCCTCTACTTCATTAGCTCGTTAATCAAAGATGGTTAAGTTTCCTAGCCATGGACATGTGTTGTCATTTGATGAACGGGATCACATCATTAGAAAATGATGTGATGGACAGGACCCATCCGTTAGCTTAGCATAATGATCGTTCAGTTTTATTGCTACTGCTTTCTTCATGACTTATACATGTTCCTCTGACTATGAGATTATGCAACTCCCGAATACCGGAGGAACACCTTGTGTCTTATCAAACGTCACAACATATCTGGGTGGTTATAAAGATGCTCTATAGGTGTCTCCAATGGTGGTTGTTGAGTTGGCATAGATCGAGATTAGGATTTGTCACTCCGTGTATCGGAGAGGTATCTCTGGGCCCTCTCAGTAAAGTACATCACGATAAGCCTTGCAAGCAATGTAGCTAATGAGTTAGTTACGGGATGTAGCATTACGGAATGAGTAAAGAGACTTGCCGGTAACGAGGTTGAACTAGGTATTGAGATACTGACGATCGAATCTCGGGCAAGTAACATACTGATGACAAAGGGAACAATGTATACCGTTATGCGGTTTGACTGATAAACATTTTCATAGAATATGTAGGAGCCAATATGAGCATCCAGGTTCCGCTATTGGTTATTGACCGGAGACATGTCTCGGTCATGTCTACATATTTCTCAAACCCATAGGGTCCGCAAGCTTAACGTTCGGTGACGATCGATATTATGAGTTTATGTGTTTTGATGTACCGAAGGTAGTTCGGAGTCCCGGATTTGATCATGGACATGACGAGGAGTCTCAGAATGGTCGAGAGAAAAAGATTGATATATGGAAGCCTATATTTGGACATCGAAATGGTTCAGAGTGATTCGGGCATTTTTCCGGAGTACCGAGAGGTTACCGGAACCCCCCGGGGAGTATATGGGCCTTATTGGGCCTTAGTGGAATAGAGGAGAGGGAAGGGAAAAGAGGGAGGCGCGCCGCCCAAGCCCAATCCGAATTGGGAGGGGGGCTGGCCCCCCTTTCCTTCCTCCCTCTCTCCTCCTTCCTTCCTCTCCTACTCCTACTTGGAAGGGGGAATCCTACTCCCGGAGGCAGTAGGACTTCCCCAGGGCGCGCCATAGAGAGGGCCGGACCTCCCCCTCCTCCACTCCTTTATATACGGGGGAGGGGGGCACCCCATGGACACAAAAGTTGATCATTGATCTTTTAGCCATGTGCGGTGCCCCCCCCCCACCATAATCCACCTCGGTTATATCATAGCAGTGCTTAGGCGAAGCCCTGTTCCGGTAGCATCATCATCACCGTCATCACGCCGTCGTGCTGACGAAACTATCCCTCAAAGCTCTACTGGATCGTGAGTTTGCGGGACGTCACCAAGCTGAACGTGTGCAGATCGCGGAGGTGCCATACCTTCGGTGCTAGATCGGTCGATCGTGAAGACGTACGACTACATCAACCGTGTTGTCATAACGCTTCCGCTTACAGTCTACGAGGGTACGTAGACGATACTCTCCCCTCTCATTGCTATGCATCACCATGATCTTGCGGGTGCGTAGGAATTTTTTTGAAATTACTATGTTCCCCAACGGTGGCATTCGAGCCAGGTCTATGCGTAGATGTTATATGCACGAGTAGAACACAAAGGAGTTGTGGGCGTGAGTATATATGTATTGCTTGCCGTCACTAGTTGATTCTTGATTCAACGGTATTGTTGTATGAAGCAGCTCAGACCGACATTACGCGTACGCTTACGCGAGACTGGTTCTACCAACGTGCTTCACACGCAGGTGGTTAGTGGGCGTCTGTTTCTCCAACTTTAGTTGAATTGGGTTCAATGAACATGGTTCTTTCTGAAGATCAAAAAGCAATCACTATACCGCGTTGTGGTTTTTGATGTGTAGGTAAGAACGGTTCTTGCTTAGCCCATAGCAGCCACGTAAAACTTGCAACAACAAAGTAGAGGACGTCTAACTTGTTTTTGCAGGGCTTTTTGTGATGTGATATGGTTAAGACGTAATGAGATATAAGTTGTTGTATGAGATGATCATGTTTTGTTGGAGTTATCGGCAACTGGCAGAAGCCTTATGGTTGTCTCTTTATTGCATAAGATGCAAGCGCCAAATAATTGCTTTACTTTATCGCTATGCAATAGCAATAGTTGCAAGAGGAATAGTTGGCGAGACGACCATGTGATGACACATTGATAGAGATCAAGATGATGGAGATCATGGTGTCATGCCGGTGATGATAGAGATTATGACGGTACTTTGGAGATGGAGATCAAAGGCGCAAGATGATCATGGCCATATAATGTCACATATTTGGATTGCATGTGATGTTTATCCTTTATGCATCTTATTTTGCTTAGTTCGGCGGAAGCATTATAAGATGATCTCTCACTAAATTTTAATGTATAAGTGTTCTCCCTGAGTATGCACCGTTGCGACAGTTCGTCGTGCCGAGACACCACGTGATGATCGAGTGTGATAAGCTCTACATTCACATACAACGGGTGCAAGCCAGTTTTGCACACGCGGAATAGTCAGGTTAAACTTGACGAGCCTAGAATATGCAGATATGGCCTCAGAACACTGGACACCGAAAGGTCGAGCGTGAATCATATAGTAGATATGATCAACATAATGATGTTCACCATTCAAAACTACTCCATCTCACATGATGATCGGACATGGTTTAATTGATTTGGATCACATGATCATTTGTATGACTAGAGGGATGTCTATCTAGGTGGGAGTTCTTAAGTAATATGATTAATTGAACTTTAATTTATCATGAACTTAGTCCTGATAGTATTTGCATAACTATGTTCTAGATCAATAGCTTGCAATATAGCTCCCCGTTTTTTATATGTTCCTAGAGAAAAATAAGTTGAAAAATGTTAGTCGTAATTATGTGGACTAGCTCCATGATCTGAGGATTATCCTCATTGTTGCACAGAAGTATTATGTCCTTGATGCACCTATAGGCGACAGACCTATTGCGGGAGCAGATGCAGACGTTATGAACGTTTGACAATGCTCAGTATGATGACTACTTGATAGTTTAGTGCACCATGCTTTACGGCTTAGAACCGGGACTTCAAAAATGTTTTGAATGACATGGAGCATATGAGATGTTCCAAGAGTTGAAATTGGTATTTCATACTCATGCCCATGTCGAGAGCTATGAGACCTCTGACAGTACTTTGCCTACAAGATGGAGGAGACAAGCTCAACAAGTGAGCATGTGCTCAGATTGTCTAGGTACTACAATTGCTTGAATAAAGGGGGAGTTAATCTTCCAGATAAGATACTAGTTAACAAAGTTCTCTAGTCACTATCACCAAGTTAGTAGAACTTCATGATGAACTATAATATGCAAGGGATGACGAAAGTAATTCCCGAGCTCTTCGTGATGCTGAAATTGGCGAAGATAGAGATCAAGAAAGAGCATCAAGTGTTGATGGTTAACAAGACCACTAGTTTCAAGGAAAGGGCAAAGGGATCGAAAGGGAACTTCAATAAGAATGACAAGCAAGTTGTCACTTCCGTGAAGAAGCTCAAAGCTAGATCCAAGCTTGAAACTGAGTGCTTTTACTGCAAAGGAAATGATCACTGGAAGTGGAACTACCCTAGATACTTGGCGGATAAGAAGGATGGCAAAGTAAACAAAGGTATATTGCATATACATGTTATTGATGTGTACTTTACTAGTGTTTATAGCAACCCCTCGGTATTTGATGCTGGTTCAGTTGGTAAGAGTAGTAACTCGAAACGGGAGTTGCAAAATAAACAGAGACTAGTTAAGGGCGAGGTGATGATGAGAGTTGGAAGTGATTCCAAGGTTGATAAGATCACCATCGCACACTCCCTTTACCTTCGGGATTAGTGTTGAACCTAAAATAAATGTTATTTGGCATTTGCGTTGAGCATAAATATGATTGGATCATGTTTATTGCAATACGATTATTCATTTAAGTCAAAGAATAATTGTTGTTCTATTTACATGAATAAAACCCTCTATGGTCATACACTCAATATAAATGGTTTATTGAATCTCGATCATAGTAATACACATATTCATAATATTGAAGCCAAAAGATGCAAAGTTAATAATGATAGTGCAACTTATATGTGGCACTGTCGTTTAGGTCATATTGGTGTAAAGCGCATGAAGAAACTCCATGCTGATGGACTTCTGGAATCACTTGATTATGAATCAGTTGATGCTTGCGAACCATGCCTCATGGGAAAGATGACTAAGACCCCGTTCTCCGGAACAATGGAGCGAACAACTGACTTATTGGAAATAATATTTACTGATGTATGCGATCCGATAAGTGTTGAGGCTTGCAACGGGTATCATTATTTTCTGACCTTCACAGATGATTTGAGTAGATATGGGTATATCTACTTAATGAAACATAAGTCTGAAACATTTGAAAAATTCAAAGAATTTCAGAGTGAAGTGGAAAATCATCATAACAAGAAAATAAAGTTTCTATGATCTGATCGCGGAAGCGAATATTTGAGTTACGAGTTTGGCCTTCATTTAAAAAAATATGGAATAGTTTCGCAACTCACGCCACCTGGAACACCACAGCATAATGGTGTGTCTGAACATTGTAATCGTACTTTATTGGATATGGTGCGATCTATGATGTCTCTTACCGATTTACCACTATCGTTTTGGGGTTATGCATTAGAGACAGCTGCATTCACGTTAAATAGGGCACCATCTAAATCCGTTGAGATGACACCGTATGAACTATGGTTTGGCAAGAAACCAAAGCTGTCGTTTCTTAAAGTTTGGGGTTGCGATGCTTATGTGAAAAAGTTTCAAACTGATAAGCTCGAACCCAAATCGGAGTAGTGCATCTTCATAGGATACCCAAAAGAAACTATTGGGCACACCTTCTATCACATATCTGAAGGCAAGATATTTTGTGGCTAAGAATGGATCCTTTCTAGAAAAGGAGTTTCTCTCAAAAGAAGTGACTGGGAGGAAAGCAGAACTTGATGAGTAAATTGTACCTTCTCCCAAATTGGAAAGTAGTTCATCACAGAAATCAGTTCCAGTGATTCGTACACCAATTAGTAGTACGGTAATCATGTTCTGGATGTCATGTTACTTGACTATGACGAACCTACGATCTATGAGGAAGCGATGATGAGCCCAGATTCCGTGAAATGGCTTGAGGCCATGAAATCTGAGATGGGATCCATGTATGAGAACAAAGTATGGACTTTGATTAACTTGCCTGATGATCAGTGAGTCATTGAGAATAAATGGATCTTCAAAAGGAAGACGAATGCTGATAGTAGTATTACTATCTATAAAGCTCGAATTGTCGCAAAAATGTTTTCGACAAGTTCAAGGTGTTGACTAAGATGAGATCTTCTCACTCGTATCGATGCTTAAAAGTCTCTCCGAATCATGTTAGTAGTTGCCGCATTTTATGAAATCCGGCAAATGGATGTCAAAACTGCATTCCTTAGTGGATTTCTTAAAGAAGAGTTGTATATGATGCAACCAGAAGGTTTTGTCGATCCTAAAGGTGCTAACAAAGTGAGCAAGGTCCAGCGATCCATCTATGGACTGGTGCAAGCATCTCGGAGTTGGAATATATGCTTTGATAAAGTGATCAAAGCATATGGTTTTATACAGACTTGCGGTGAAGCCTGTATTTATAAGAAAGTGAGTGGGAGCACTACAACATTTCTGATAAGTATATGTGATTGCCATATTGTTGATCGGAAATAATATAGAATTTTCTGGAAAGCATAAAGGAATGTTTGAAAGGAGTTTTTCAAAGAAAGACCTCAGTGAAGCTACTTACATATTGAGCATCAAGATCTATAGAGACAGATCAAGACACTTGATATATTTTCAATGAGTACATACCTTGACAAGATTTTGAAGTAGTTCAAAATGGAACAGTCAAAGAAGGAGTTCTTGCATGTGTTGCAAGGTCTGAAGTTGAGTAAAGACTTAAAACCCGACCACGGTAGAAAATAGAAAGAGAATGAAAAGTCATTCCCTATGCCTTGGTCGTAGGTTCTACAAAGTATGCTATGCTGTGTACCAGACCTATTGTGTACCTTACCATAAGTTTGGCAAGAGGGTACAATAGTGATCCAGGAGTGGATCACTACACAGTGGTCAAAAAAATACCCTTAGTGGAATAAGGAAATGTTTCTCGGTTATGGAGGTGACAAAGAGTTTGTCAAAAAGAGTTACATCGATGCAAGCTTTGACACCGATCTGGATGACTCTAAGTCTCAATCTAGATACATATCGAAAGTGGGAGCAATTAGCTAGAGTAGCTCTGTGCAAAGCATTGTAGACATAGAAAATTTGCAAAATACATACAACTCTGAATGTGGCAGCCTCATTGACTAAATTTCTCTCACAAGCAAAACATGATCACTCTTTGGGTGTTAATCACATAGCGATGTGAACTAGATTATTGACTCTAGTAAACCCTTTGGGTGTTAGTCACGTGGAGATGTGAACTAATCACATAAACATGTGAACTATTGGTGTTAAATCACATGACGATATGAACTAGATTATTGACTCTAGTGCAAGTGGGAGACTGAAGGAAATATGCCCCAGAAGCAATAATAAAGTTGTTATTTGTATTTCCTTATATCATGATAAATGTTTATTATTCATGCTAGAATTGTACTAACCGGAAACTTAGTACATGTGTGAATACATAGACAAACAGAGTGCCCCTAGTATGCCTCTACTTGACTAGCTCGTTAATCAAAGATGGTTAAGTTTCCTAGCCATGGACATGTGTTGTCATTTGATTAACGAGATCACATCATTAGAGAATGATGTGATGGACAAGACCCATCCGTTAGCTTAGCATAATGATCGTTCAGTTTTATTGCTACTGCTTTCTTCATGACTTATACATGTTCCTCTGACTATGAGATTATGCAACTCCCGAATACCGGAGGAACACCTTGTGTGTTATCAAACGTCACAACATAACTGGGTGGTTATAAAGATGCTCTACAGGTGTCTCCAATGGTGTTTGTTGAGTTGGCATAGATCGAGATTAGGATCTGTCACTCCGTCTATCGGAGAGGTATCTCTGGGCCCTCTCGGTAATGTACATCACAATAAGCCTTGCAAGCACTGTAGCTAATGAGTTAGTTACGGGATGTAGCATTACGGAACGAGTAAAGAGACTTGCCGGTAACGAGATTGAACTAGGTATTGAGATACCGACGATCGAAACTCAGGCAAGTAACATACCGATGACAAAGGGAACAACGTATACCATTATGCGGTTTGACCGATAAAGATCTTCGTAGAATATGTAGGAGCCAATATGAGCATCCGGGTTCCGCTATTGATTATTGACCGGAGACATGTCTCGGTCATGTCTACATAGTTCTCGAACCCATAGGGTCCGCACGCTTAACGTTCGGTGATGATCGGTATTATGAGTTTATGTGTTTTGATGTACCGAAGGTAGTTCGGAGTCCCGGATTTGATCACGGACATGACGAGCAGTCTTGGAATGGTCGAGAGGTAAAGATCGATATATTGGAAGACTATATTTGGACATCAGAATGGTTCCGAGTGGTTCGGGCATTTTTTTTGGAGTACCGGGAGGTTACCGGAACCCCCCGAGGAGTACATGGGCCTTATTGGGCCTTAGTGGAATAGAGGAGAGGGATGGGAAAAGAGGGAGGCGCGCCCCCCAAGCCCAATCCAAATTGGGAGGGGGGCCGGCCCCCCTTTCCTTCCTCCCTCTCCCCTCCTTCCTTCCTCTCCTACTCCTACTTGGAAGGGGGGAATCCTACTCCCGAAGGGAGTAGGACTTTCCCAGGGCGCGCCATAGAGAGGGCCAGCCCTCCCCCTCCTCCACTCCTGTAACGCCCTTGATGCGGCTATAGCTCCCACGTGTCGAGGCACGAATTAGAGACATAACCGCATTGAAAGCAATGTCGCAAGTTAGGAAATCATCACAACATCCCATGTAATATATAGAATAAAAGGGGAGATACATAGTTGGCTTACACTCTGCACGTCACATCAAAGTACATAAATAACATCCATCATACAAACACTCATGGCCCGACTACGGCGCCAAAATAGAAGAAAACCCAACATGCGACAAGGCCCTGAATCGAACCCCAACTAGGCACCACTACTGATCATCAGGAAAAGACACGTAGTAACGCTGAGAGTCCTCGTCAAACTCCCACTTGAGCTCATACTCGTCACCTGGAGCGGAATCACCTGGACCTGCATCTGGAGTTATAGTATCTGTGAGCCATAGGGACTCAGCAATCTCGCACCCTCGCGATCAAAACTATTTAAGCTTATAGGAAGGATAAGGCAAGTATATGTGGAGCTGCAGCAAGCGACTAGCATATGTGGTGGCTAACTTATACGCAAAAGAGAGCGAGAAGAGGAGGCAAAGCACGAGCGAGAATCTAGAGGAACAGCCTGCGCAAGCATAACTCCAACACCGTGTCCACTTCCCGGACTCCGCCGAGAAGGGGCCATCACGGTAACACACACAGTTGATTCATTTTAATTAAGTTTAGTTCAAGTTATCTACAACCGGACATTAACAAATTCCCATCTGCCCATAACCGGGGCACAGCTTTCGAAAGTTCAATCCCTGCAGGGGAGTCCCAACTTAGCCCATGACAAGCTCTCACGGTCAACGAAGGAATAGACCTCCTCCCAAGACGTTTCGATCAGACTCGGTATCTCGGTAACTCAAGACACTTCGACAGGTTAAAACAAGACCAGCAACACCACCCGCTGTGCCGACAAATCCCGATAGGAGCTGCACATATCTCGTTCTCAGGGCACACCGGATAAGCTAAGCGTACGGGAGCCAACGTAACCCAAGTTGCCGAGGGACGGCCCCGCACGGTGCTCTAGGTTGGACCAACACTCAGAGGAGCACTGGCCCGGGGGGGGGGGGTTAAAATAAGATGACCCTTGAGTCTGCGGAACCCAAGGGAAAGAAAAAGGCTAGGTGGCAAATGGTAAGACCAATGTTGGGCATTGCTGGAAAAGCTTTAATCAAGGCGAACTATCAAGGGGTTCCCATTATAACCCAACCGCGTAAGGAACGCAAAATCCGGGATCATAACACCGATATGACGGAAACTAGGGCGGCAAGAGTGGAACAAAACACTAGGCGAGAGGCCGAGCCTTCCACCCTTTACCATGTATATAGATGCATTAAGATAACATAGCAACATAATGATATCCCAACAAGTAAATAAAAGATGTTCCCACAAGGAACGGCCTCCAATCTTCACCTGCAACTAGCAACGCTATAAGAGGGGCTGAGCAAAGCGGTAACATAGCCAATCAACGGTTTGCTAGGACAAGGTGGGTTAGAGGTTTGACATGGCAATTGGGAGTCTGACAAGCAAAAGGTAGGCATCGTAGCATTGGCATAGCAAGAGCGAGCAAACTAGCATAGCAAAGATAGTAGTGATTTCGAGGGTATGATCATCTTGCCTGCACAGTTGTCAGAGTTGACTGGATCCTCACAAGCAAACTCAACGGGCTCCTCGGTAGTGAACTCGTCTCCCGGCTCTACCCAAACAAGACAAACAAGCAACAAGGATACAATCAAGCACGTGCAAGACCAAGCAATATGAGGAAATGATGATATGCTATGCGAGATGCGATGCGGGATGCAAAATGCAAGATATGACAGGAAATGCATGAACCTGGCCTCAACTTGGAATTCCAAGGGTTCCACTGGAAAGATGAGATGAAATCGCTTGAAAACAATATAAAGATCATCAGAATCGGAGTTACGGTTTGGAAATGGCAAGCGTTTTAAGAATGATAGCGGTCTGCGATTTACAGCAAGTAGGCATCTAAATGCAATGCAATGGGCATGCTACAACCACCAAACATGACAACAAAATACATGGCAGGGATGCACACAAGATTCTTAACAAAAGACTAGCACTGAGCCACGGTCAATTCATCAATTAAGAGGTTCAAACAAGCATGGCAAAAACGCAAACGCAAAACAGATTCCAGACTTAGTGAAATTAACACTTGTCTGAAATTTCAGATCACGAAGCCCTCTTCGGATCAGCAAACAACACGATACATGACCTAATTAAGACAAGTAAGAACATGGCATGGAGCTACTCAACAAGCTTAACAAAAGACCCGAAGTGACCTGAGGCCAAAAGGGTTCACAAAATATACTAACGGGCACACGAACATAGCAAAAACATAATCAGTTTTCAGACTTAGTGAAAACTGAGACATGCTGAAATATAACTCACGAAGGCATGTAAACAAGCTCGATGCACTCACCACGGTGCAAGTCACGGCAAGGCAGGCATACATCCATTAAGAAGGCACAAAATACAAGCTAGACATGGCAGGAACAATGGCATAGCATGCACGGATCAACTACAATAGCATCGGCAAAATCGCAAACGAGTTAATGATCTGCCCAGATTCACAACGAAGCAAAAGTAGAGCTCGATTGACTCAAGCTAGGGTGCTCCATAATTGCAAACAAAGACATGGATGGATAGAGCATAACATGGTTAACAAAACTCTTTTACTGATCATCCTCAAAAGAGGCATGGATCACTAGGAAACAAGCTGAACATATGGCATCATGAACTAAATAATCCCAGACTTAGTGAAAACTACTAAGTCTCTGAAAATAGATTTCCCGGGTGCCTCACTTTGCAAGCTTGCACAAGTCACCACACACATCCTAAAAATGCATGGGTTGCACCTCTGGAAAGAAGACAAAATGCTTAACAAAACATATGAAGGACTCACAGGCATAGCATGCACACAATAATCATGGCAAAAATGACAAAAGTCTAAGATGAACTAGCAGATCTGACAATTAACTCACGAAGCCTCCTTCTAACAGCATTTTGGGCATCAAGATGAACTCAAATGAAAATGATGCAATGGAATGAAATGATGTACTCATCGAGGCGAACATTGTGATATAGTATATGCCCAAAACGGAGTTACGGATGCGGAGATATCACTGGTCAATGTATGCTCGAAAAATTAGGGTTCAGAAGAGAAAGTCAACCGAGGTTCAAAATATCTCAGATCCAGATCGGGATCTCGCGGGCACGGACTTCGAGGGCACGGACTGCGGGGCACTGTTCACGCCGGAGATCGGAAGCCGAGGTCGCCGGAGGAGGGACTTGGGGCACCGGATCCGGCCGGTGGCGGCGACGGCCGGCGACGAGGGGGGCGGTGGCGAAGACGCGGAAGCCGAGGCAGAGCGGCGCGGCTGCCGGAGGCGCGGTCGGCGAGGTCGTCAGCTTGGGCGCGCGTCGGCGGAGTTGCTAGCGGGCGGCGGAGGCTCGGCCGGGCTCGGGGAAGACGAAGGCGGCGCGGGTGGCGGGGACTCGGGCCCGGTCGGGAAGAAGAGGGCCGGCCCCGAGCTCTCGCGGGCCGGTGGCGGCGGGTGACGAAGTGGGCACGGAGGCGCCACGTGTCAGGCGGTGAGAGGCTGGGCGAGCGGCGGCCGACGCGTCCGGTCGGATCGGACGTGTCCGGCCGGCGCGGGGATCCTTTTTTTTAGACTAGGGTTACAGGGAGAGATCCGAGATTTGGAAAGGGGGGGTCTATTTATAGGCATAAGTGGAGCTAGGAGAGTCCAAATGAGGTGCGGTTTTCGGCCACGCGATCGTGATCGAACGCTCTAGGACATGGAGCAAAGTTTCGTGGGTTTTGGGCCAAATTGGAGGGGTGTTGGGCTGCGACACACACGAGGCCTTTTTGGTCCCTCGGTTAACCGTTGGAGTATCAAACGAAGTCCAAATGATACGAAACTTGACAGACGGTCTACCGGTAGTAAACCAAGGCCGCTTGGAAAGTCCCGGTCCAATCCGGAAATGTTTAATCCTCACACACGGAAGAAAGCTAGAAATGACCACCGGAGAACGAAGCGCCGGAATGCAAAACGGACAACGGGGAAAATGCTCGAATGCATGAGATGAACACGTATGCAAATGCAATGCACATGATGACATGATATGAGATGCATGACAAAGACAACAACACACGGAGACAAAACCCGAACCTGAGAAATAAATATAACTTAACGCCGGAAACGGCAAGAGTTAGAGTACAAATAGGGAAAGTTACATCCGGGGTGTTACAACATTCCACCACTACGAAAAGATCTCGTCCCGAGATCTAGGACTGAAAGAACTCCGGGTACTCAGAACGGAGGTGGTCCTCGCGTTCCCAGGTAGCTTCACGGTCGGAATGGTGTGACCACTTGACTTTGAGAAATTTGATTGACTTGTTGCAAGTCTTGCTTCAAGTGTCTTCAAGAATAGCAACTGGGTGCTCACGATAGGAGAGATCTTCTTGGAGCTCAATGTCCTCGAAGTTAACTGTGCGGTCAGGAGTCTTGAAGCACTTTCGAAGCTGAGAGACATGGAACACGTCATGAACATTTGCGAAGTTTGAAGGAAGCTCGAGTTGATAGGCGAGGTCGCCTCTCTTGCTGACAATCTTGAAAGGTCCCACGTATCTAGGGGCAAGCTTCCCTTTGATACCGAAGCGACGAGTACCTTTCATAGGAGAGACACGGAGGTAAACATGATCTCCGATCTCGAAAGCCAAATCATGGTGCTTACTAGCATAGCAGCTCTTTTGGCGGGATTGGGCTGCTTGGAGGTTATCTCGAATGACTTTGCACATTTCTTCTGCCTCTGTGATTAAGTCATTACCCAAAAGCTGACGTTCACCGGTTTCAGACCAGTTGAGAGGGGTACGGCACTTCCTGCCATACATAATTTCAAAAGGGGCCTTGCCCGAACTTGCTTGAAAACTATTGTTGTATGAGAATTCAGCAAAAGGAAGACAATCCTCCCACTACATGCCGAAGGAGATCACACAAGCCCTGAGCATATCTTCAAGAATCTGGTTGACACACTCGACTTGACCACTTGTTTGAGGATAGAAAGCAGTGCTGAAGCGGATGTTAGTGCCCATGGCCTTCTGAAAAGAATCCCAAAACTTGGAGGTAAAGATGCTGCCACAGTCTGAAGAGATCACTTGAGGAATACCGTGCAGAGAGACAATGCGAGAGGTATGGAGTTCCGCCAATTGAGCTGCAGTGATCGACTCTTTGATAGGCAGAAAGTGAGCCACTTTGGTGAGCTTGTCGATGACAACAAATATAGCATCATTGCCACGCTTGGACTTTGGAAACCCAGTCACGAAGTCCATTTCAATGTGGTCAAACTTCCATTCTGGAATGGCAAGAGGTTGGAGGAGACCTGCTGGCCTTTGGTGTTCTGCCTTCACTCTTCTGCAGACATCACATTCATTCATGAATTGAGCGATCTCGCGCTTCATTCGAGTCCACCAATAAGCTTGCTTAAGGTCCTGATACATCTTTGTACTCCCAGGGTGGATGGAGAGGAGAGAATTGTGAGCCTTGTTCATGATCACTTTACGGAGGTCACCTTTGGGCACAACAATATGATCCTCGAAGAAGAGAGTGTCCTTGTCATCAAGGCGGTAGCACTTGTACTTGGACTGACTCTTGGCAATCCCAATCTTCACCTTTTTCACCATAGCATCAAGAAGTTGGGCTTGGCGAATCTGGTCTTCTAGGGTAGGAGAGACTTGAAGGTTGGTGAGGAAACCTTGAGGAACAACTTGCAGATTAAGTTTGCAGAAAGCTTCACAAAGCTCGGGTTGATAAGGCTTAAGAATCAAACTGTTGCAGTAAGCCTTTCTGCTCAAAGCGTCAGCAATCACATTGGCCTTGCCTGGAGTATACTCAATACTCGGATTATACTCTTGAATCATTTCGACCCATCGAGTTTGCCTGAGGTTGAGATTAGGCTGAGTGAAGATGTACTTGAGACTCTTGTGATCAGTTAAGATGTCCACTTTTCTTCCCAATAGAAGATGTCTCCAAGTCAACAAAGCATGCACAACTGCCTCCAACTCGAGATCATGAGTGGGGTAGTTCTTCTCATTAGGCTTCAACTGGCGAGAGGTATAAGCAACAACTTTCTTCTCTTGCATCAAAACTGCGCTAAGACCTTGGAGAGAGGCATCACAAAAGACCTCGTATGGCTTGGATTCATCAGGTGGAGTCAGAACTGGAGCAATGATCAATTTCTCTTTCAAAGTGTTGAAAGCAATATTACACTCCGGAGACCAAACGTACTTGACGTGCTTCTGAAGAAGATTTGAGAGAGGCTTCGCGATTTTAGAAAAGTTTTCAATGAATCTTCGGCAATAGCTTGCGAGACCGAGAAAACTGCGGAGTTGTTTCACGTTCTGAGGGGGTTCCCAATTCACAATTGCAGACACCTTCTCAGGATTCACGGCAATGCCCTTGGCAGAGATGATATGACCAAGATAAAGAACCTCATCGAGCCAAAATTCACACTTAGAGAACTTGGCGTAGAACTGATGTTCTCTGAGCTTATCAAGAACCAAACGCAAGTGCTTGGCATGATCTTCCTTGTTCTTGGAGAAAACCAGAGTGTCGTCGAGATAGACCAAAACAAAGTCATTGGTGTAGGCATTGAAGATGAAATTCATCATGCGAGAGAACGTCGGAGGAGCATTGGCAAGGCCAAAAGACATGACAGTGTATTCATATGAACCAAAGCTTGTTCTGAATGCTGTCTTGGGAATATCTTCTTCACGAATGCGAATCTGGTGATAACCCATACGGAGATCAAGCTTGGAGAATACTTGGGCACCTTTGAGTTGTTCGAACAGCTCATTGATGTTGGGAAGTGGGTATTTGTTCTTGATGGTCTTCGTGTTCACCGGACGGTAATCAACACAAAGTCGGTCCGTTCCATCCTTCTTCTTCACAAAAAGAACACCACAACCCCACGGAGAAGAACTAGGCTGGATGAGACCCATTCTTTCTTGCTCATCGAGTTGCTTCTTCAGCTCCTTCAACTCTTCAGGTCCAAGCTTGTAAGGACGTTTCCACATAGGTTCTGTGCCAGGCTCAAGTTCAATAACGAATTCAACTGGCCGGTGCGGAGGCATTCCTAGGAGCTCTTCTGGAAAGACGTCTTGATATTCGCAAATGACTGGAATTTGCAAAATAGCATCCAATTCAGCCTTCTCATTGAGAGAAAACAGACGAATGGTATCATCACGAGCGGCAAAGACAATTACATCCTCAGACGAATGAGTCAATTGAATCTGCCTGGCTGCACAATCAAGCTGGGCCTTGTGCTTAGAAAGCCAATCCATTCCGAGAATAAGATCAATATCCGAGTTACCAAGAATCTTGATTGCGCTCTTGAAGAATTTGCATGATCAGCTGTGTGTTTGCATTGGTTGCGGCCATCACAACTTGCCATGCCTCTGGAGGAGGTGGAGGTGGTGGCGGATCTTGATTCTGGTTCTGACTAGTGCTCTTAGCGGGAGCCATCCTGAAGAGGTTGACCACCGTTAGCACATAGACAGATAAATGAAGCTGAAACCAACGGAATGAAAATTGCAACATATAGTCTTCACATCCGAACAAAATGAACGAATGCATTCCTCTTCAGATGGTCACATATCCATAAATTGAGAAGCCACGTAGAATTAAGGTAGAGAAAGAAATCAACAAGGTACGGATCAAGAACGAATAATTGGTAAGAAATCCCAATCTCAAACCAATATCCGTGGAAGAAGAACTAGAGCTACTAGAATTCCCACCTATGAAACCCCCGAACCTTTCCGGTTATGCAATCAGGTGTTGGGGATACAGGGGAAGCATAATATCTCACCCAAACTAGCAAATCCTACATCCAGCTGTATCCATCCTTCAACACATAACCAAGAAAACTTCGGAAACCATCTACCTCAACCTTCGAAAAGCATACATTATACAAGTTATGGCGATACTCCCGAACTCCCGCCCCAGTACTGGGTGGCGTCGAGGTTATCTCACCAATGAACTGCATAAAAGAGATTTTCGATGTCGGCGAACATATCTCAAGTATTCCAGAATTGCAATGATAAAATTATGATGACAACACCTCAGAGCTCAACTCCCCGGGACACTTCCACTAAACCCCTGACAGGAGGCACCAAGACAATGTTCTCATCATAAGCCATCGGAACAATTCCAAGATACTCGCGTGATCCTAAAATTTTTTTTAGTGAAATTTGAGAAGAGAAGAGTCAAAACTCTACGTCAGGATGCCTTACCAGAGCGATGAGGAGACTGGGAAGTAAAAAGAATTCCTAATCTCTCTGATATATAATTCCTAAGTGCCTCAAAACATTTTTCCTAGACACAACTCGGCCTCTAAAAACGATCAAGCAATGGGGCTGCTAAGGTCGGGGAAGGCTCTGATTACCAACTTGTAACGCCCTCGATGCGGCTATAGCTCCCACGTGTCGAGGCACGAATTAGAGACATAACCGCATTGAAAGCAATGTCGCAAGTTAGGAAATCATCACAACATCCCATGTAATATATAGAATAAAAGGGGAGATACATAGTTGGCTTACACTCGCCATGTCACATCAAAGTACATAAATAACATCCATCATACAAACACTCATGGCCCGACTACGGCGCCAAAATGGAAGAAAACCCAACATGCGACAAGGCCCCGAATCAAACCCCAACTAGGCACCACTACTGATCATCAGGAAAAGACACGTAGTATCGCTGAGAGTCCTCGTCAAACTCCCTTGAGCTCGTACTCGTCACCTGGAGCGGAATCACCTGGACCTGCATCTGGAGTTATAGTATCTGTGAGCCACAGGGACTCAGCAATCTCGCACCCTCGCGATCAAGACTATTTAAGCTTATAGGAAGGATAAGGCATGTATATGTGGAGCTGCAGCAAGCGACTAGCATATGTGGTGGCTAACTTATACGCAAAAGAGAGCGAGAAGAGGAGGCAAAGCGCGAGCGAGAATCTAGAGGAACAGCCTGCGCAAGCATAACTCCAACACCGTGTCCACTTCCCGGACTCCGCCGAGAAGGGGCCATCACGGTAACACACATAGTTGATTCATTTTAATTAAGTTTAGTTCAAGTTATCTACAACCGGACATTAACAAATTCCCATCAGCCCATAACCGTGGGCACGACTTTCGAAAGTTCAATCCCTGCAGGGGAGTCCCAACTTAGCCCATGACAAGCTCTCACGGTCAACGAAGGAATAGACCTCCTCCCAAGACGTTCCGATCAGACTCGGTATCTCGGTAACTCAAGACACTTCGACAGGTTAAAACAAGACTAGCAACACCACCCGCTGTGCCGACAAATCCCGATAGGAGCTGCACATATCTCGTTCTCAGGGCACACCGGATAAGCTAAGCGTACGGGAGCCAACGTAACCCAAGTTGCCGAGGGACGGCCCCGCACGGTGCTCTAGGTTGGACCAACACTCAGAGGAGCACTGGCCCGGAGGGGGTTAAAATAAGATGACCCTTGAGTCTGCAGAACCCAAGGGAAAGAAAAAGGCTAGGTGGTAAATGGTAAGACCAATGTTGGGCATTGCTGGAAAAGCTTTAATCAAGGCGAACTATCAAGGGGTTCCCATTATAACCCAACCGCGTAAGGAACGCAAAATCCGGGATCATAACACCGATATGATGGAAACTAGGGCGGCAAGAGTGGAACAAAACACTAGGCGAGAGGCCGAGCCTTCCACCCTTTACCATGTATATAGATGCATTAAGATAACATAGCAACATAATGATATCCCAACAAGTAAATAAAAGATGTTCCCACAAGGAACGGCCTCCAATCTTCACCTGCAACTAGCAACGCTATAAGAGGGGCTGAGCAAAGTGGTAACATAGCCAATCAACGGTTTGCTAGGACAAGGTGGGTTAGAGGTTTGACATGGCAATTGGGAGGCTGACAAGAAAAAGGTAGGCATCGTAGCATAGGCATAGCAAGAGCGAGCAAACTAGCATAGCAAAGATAGTAGTGATTTCGAGGGTATGATCATCTTGCCTGCACAGTTGTCAGAGTTGACTGGATCCTCACAAGCAAACTCAACGGGCTCCTCGGTAGCGAACTCGTCTCCCGGCTCTACCCAAACAAGACAAACAAGCAACAAGGATACAATCAACCACGTGCAAGACCAAGCAATATGATGAAATGATGATATGCTATGCGGGATGCGATGCGGGATGCAAAATGCAAGATATGACAGGAAATGCATGAACCTGGCCTCAACTTGGAATTCCAAGGGTGCCACTGGGAAGATGAGATGAAATCGCTTGAAAACGATATAAAGATCATCGGAATCGGAGTTACGGTTTGGAAATGGCAAGCGTTTTAAGAATGACACCGGTCTGCGATTTACAGCAAGTAGGCATCTAAATGCAATGCAATGGACATGCTACAGCCACCAAAAATGACAACAAAATACATGGCAGGGATGCACACAAGATGCTTAACAAAAGACTAGCACTGAGCCACGGCCAATTCATCCATTAAGAGGTTCAAACAAGCATGGCAAAAACGCAAATGCAAAACAGATTCCAGACTTAGTGAAATTAACACTTGTCTGAAATTTCAGATCACGAAGCCCTCTTCGGAGCAGCAAAACAACATGATACATGACCTGATTAAGACAAGTAAGAACATGGCATGGAGCTACTCAACAAGCTTAACAAAAGACCCAAAGTGATCTGGGGCCAAAAGGGTTCACAAAATATACTAACGGGCACACGAACATAGCAAAAACATAATCAGTTTTCAGACTTAGTGAAAACTGAGACATGCTGAAATATAACTCACGAAGGCATGTAAACGAGCTCGATGCACTCACCATGGTGCAAGTCAAGGCAAGGCAGGCATACATCCATTAAGAAGGCACAAAATACAAGCTAGACATGGCAAGAACAATGGCATAGCATGCACGGATCAACTACAATAGCATCGGCAAAATCGCAAACGAGTTGACGATCTGCCCAGATTCACAACGAAGCAAAAGTAGAGCTCGATTGACTCAAGCTAGGTTGCTCCATAATTGCAAACAAAGACATGGATGAATAGAGCATAACATGGTTAACAAAACTCCTTTACTGATCATCCTCAAAAGAGGCACGAATCACTAGGAAACAAGCTGAACATATGGCATCATGAACTAAATAATCCCAGACTTAGTGAAAACTACTAAGTCTCTGAAAATAGATTTCCCGGGTGCCTCACTTTGCAAGCTTGCACAAGTCACCACACACATCCTAAAAATGCATGGGTTGCACCTCTTGAAAGAAGACAAAATGCTTAACAAAACATATGAAGGACTCACAGGCATAGCATGCACACAATAATCATGGCAAAAATGATAAAAGTCTAAGATGAACTAGCAGATCTGACAATTAACTCATGAAGCCGCCTTCTAACAGCATTTTGGGCATCAAGATGAACTCAAATGAAAATTATGCAATGGAGTGAAATAATGTACTCATCGAGGCGAACATTATGATATACTATATGCCCAAAACGGAGTTACGGATGCGGAGATATCACTGGTCAAAGTATGCTCGAAAAACTAGGGTTTGAAAGAGAAAGTCAACCGAGGTTCAAAATATCTCAGATCCAGATCGGGATCTCGCGGGCACGGACTTCGAGGTTGACCGCGGGGCACTGTTCACGCCGGAGATCGGAAGCCGAGGTCGCCGGAGGAGGGACTTGGGGCACCGGATCCGGCCGGTGGCGGCGACGGCCGGCGACGAGGGGGGCGGTGGCGGAGACGCGGAAGCCGAGGCGGGGCGGCGCGGCTGCCGGAGGCGCGGTCGGCGAGGTCTCCGGCTCGGGCGCGCGTCGCCGGAGTTGCTACCGGGCGGCGGAGGCTCGGCCGGGCTCGGGGAAGACGAAGGCGCGCGGGTGGCGGGGACTCGGGCCCGGTCGGGAAGAAGAGGGCCGGCCCCGGGCTCTCGCGAGCCGGCGGTGGCGGGCGACGAAGTGGGCACGGAGGCACCACGTGTCAGGCGGTGAGAGGCTGGGCGAGCAGCGGCGGACGCGTCCGGTCGGATCGGACGTGTCCGGCCGGCGCGGGGATCCTTTTTTTTAGACTAGGGTTTCAGGGAGAGATCCGAGATTTGGAAAGGGGGGTCTATTTATAGGCATAAGTGGAGCTAGGAGAGTCCAAATGAGGTGCGGTTTTCGGCCACGCGATCGTGATCGAACGCTCTAGCACATGGAGCAGAGTTTGGTGGGTTTTGGGCCAAATTGGAGGGGTGTTGGGCTGCGACACACACGAGGCCTTTTTGGTCCCTCGGTTAACCGTTGGAGTATCAAACGAAGTCCAAATGATACGAAACTTGACAGGCGGTCTACCGGTAGTAAACCAAGGCCGCTTGGCAAGTCTCGGTCCAATCCGGAAATGTTTAATCCTCACACACGAAAGAAAGCTAGAAATGACCACCGGAGGAGAACGAAGCGCCGGAATGCAAAACGGACAACGGGGAAAATGCTCGAATGCATGAGATGAACACGTATGCAAATGCAATGCACATGATGACATGATATGAGATGCATGACAAAGAAAACAACACATGGAGATAAAGACCCGAACCCGAGAAATAAATATAACATAATGCCGGAAACGGCAAGAGTTGGAGTACAAATAGGGAAAGTTACATCCGGGGTGTTACAACACTCCACCACTACAAAAAGATCTCGTCCCGAGATCTAGGACTGAAAGAACTCCGGGTACTCAGAACGGAGGTGATCCTCGCGTTCCCAGGTAGCTTCACGGTCGGAATGGTGTGACCACTTGACTTTGAGAAATTTGATTGACTTGTTGCGAGTCTTGCGTTCAGTCTCTTCAAGAATAGCAATTGGGTGCTCACGATAGGAGAGATCTTCTTGGAGCTCAATGTCCTCGAAGTTGACTGTGCGGTCAGGAGTCTTGAAGCACTTTCGAAGCTGAGAGACATGGAACACGTCATGAACATTTGCGAAGTTTGAAGGAAGCTCGAGTTGGTAGGCGAGGTCGCCTCTCTTGCTGACAATCTTGAAAGGTCCCACGTATCTAGGGGCAAGCTTCCCTTTGATACCGAAGCGACGAGTACCTTTCATAGGAGAGACACGGAGGTAAACATGATCTCCGATCTCGAAAGCCAAATCACGGTGCTTACTATCATAGCAGCTCTTCTGGCGGGATTGGGCTGCTTGGAGGTTATCTCGAATGACTTTGCACATTTCTTCTGCCTCTATGATTAAGTCATTACCCAAAAGCTGACGTTCACCGGTTTCAGACCAGTTGAGAGGGGTACGGCACTTCCTGCCATACAGAATTTCAAAAGGGGCCTTGCCCGAACTTGCTTGAAAACTATTGTTGTATGAGAATTCAGCATAAGGAAGACAATCCTCCCACTTCATGCCGAAGGAGATCACACAAGCCCTGAGCATATCTTCAAGAATCTGGTTGACACGCTCGACTTGACCGCTTGTTTGAGGATGGAAAGCAGTGCTGAAGCGGATGTTAGTGCCCATGGCCTTCTGAAAAGAATCCCAAAACTTGGAGGTAAAGATGCTGCCACAGTCTGAAGAGATCACTTGAGGAATACCATGCAGAGAGACAATGCGAGAGGTATAGAGTTCCGCCAATTGAGCTGCAGTGATCGACTCTTTGATAGGCAGAAAGTGAGCCACTTTGGTGAGCTTGTCGATGACAACAAATATAGCATCATTGCCACGCTTGGACTTTGGAAACCCAGTCACGAAGTCCATTTCAATGTGGTCAAACTTCCATTCTGGAATGGCAAGAGGTTGGAGGAGACCTGCTGGCCTTTGGTGTTCTGCCTTCACTCTTCTGCAGACATCACATTCATTCACGAATTGAGCGATCTCGCGCTTCATTCGAGTCCACCAATAAGCTTGCTTAAGGTCCTGATACATCTTTGTACTCCCAGGGTGGATGGAGAGGAGAGAATTGTGAGCCTCGTTCATGATCACTTTACGGAGGTCACCTTTGGGCACAACAATATGATCCTCGAAGAAGAGAGTGTCCTTGTCATCAAGGCGGTAGCACTTGTACTTGGACTGACTCTTGGCAATCCCAATCTTCACCTTTTTCACCATAGCATCAAGAAGTTGGGCTTGGCGAATCTGGTCTTCTAGGGTAGGAGAGACTTGAAGGTTGGCGAGGAAACCTTGAGGAACAACTTGCAGATTAAGTTTGCAGAAAGCTTCACAAAGCTCGGGTTGATAAGGCTTAAGAATCAAACTGTTGCAGTAAGCCTTTCTGCTCAAAGCGTCAGCAATCACATTGGCCTTGCCTGGAGTATACTCAATACTCGGATTATACTCTTGAATCATTTCGACCCATTGAGTTTGCCTGAGGTTGAGATTAGGCTGAGTGAAGATGTACTTGAGACTCTTGTGATCAGTGAAGATGTCCACTTTTCTTCCCAATAGAAGATGTCTCCAAGTCAACAAAGCGTGCACAACTGCCTCCAACTCGAGATCATGAGTGGGGTAGTTCTTCTCATTAGGCTTCAACTGGCGAGAGGTATAAGCAACAACTTTCTTCTCTTGCATCAAAACTGCGCCAAGACCTTGGAGAGAGGCATCACAAAAGACCTCGTATGGCTTGGATTCATCAGGTGGAGTCAGAACTGGAGCAATGATCAATTTCTCTTTCAAAGTGTTGAAAGCAATATTACACTCCGGAGACCAAACGTACTTGACGTGCTTCTGAAGAAGATTTGAGAGAGGCTTCGCGATTTTAGAAAAGTTTTCAACGAATCTTCGGCAATAGCTTGCGAGACCGAGAAAACTGCGGAGTTGTTTCACGTTCTAAGGGGGTTCCCAATTCACAATTGCAGACACCTTCTCAGGATTCACGGCAATGCCCTTGGCAGAGATGATATGACCAAGATAAAGAACCTCATCGAGCCAAAATTCACACTTAGAGAACTTGGCGTAGAACTGATGTTCTCTGAGCTTATCAAGAACCAAACGCAAGTGCTTGGCATGATCTTCCTTGTTCTTGGAGAAAACCAGAATGTCGTCGAGATAGACCAAAACGAAGTCATTGGTGTAGGCATTGAAGATGAAATTCATCATGCGAGAGAACGTCGGAGGAGCGTTGGTAAGGCCAAAAGACATGACAGTGTATTCATATGAACCAAAGCTTGTTCTGAATGCTGTCTTGGGAATATCTTCTTCACGAATGCGAATCTGGTGATAACCCATACGGAGATCAAGCTTGGAGAATACTTGGGCACCTTTGAGTTGTTCGAACAGCTCATTGATGTTGGGAAGTGGGTATTTGTTCTTGATGGCCTTCTTGTTCACCGGACGGTAATCAACACAAAGTCGGTCTGTTCCATCCTTCTTCTTCACAAAAAGAACACCACAACCCCACGGAGAAGAACTAGGCCGGATGAGACCCATTCTTTCTTGCTCATCGAGTTGCTTCTTCAGCTCCTTCAACTCTTCAGGTCCGAGCTTGTAAGGACGGTTGCACATAGGTTCTGTGCCAGGCTCAAGTTCAATAACGAATTCAACTGGCCGGTGCGGAGGCATTCCTGGGAGCTCTTCTGGAAAGACGTCTTGATATTCGCAAATGACTGGAATTTGCGAAATAGCGTCCAATTCACCCTTCTCATTGAGAGAAAACAGACGAATGGTATCATCACGAGCGGCAAAGACAATTACATCCTTAGACGAATGAGTCAATTGAATCTGCCTGGCTGCACAATCAAGCTGAGCCTTGTGCTTAGAAAGCCAATCAATTCCGAGAATAAGATCAATATCCGAGTTACCAAGAATCTTGATTGCGCTCTTGAAGAATTTGCATGATCAGCTGTGTGTTTGCATTGGTTGCGGCCATCACAACTTGCCATGCCTCTAGAGAAGGTGGAGGTGGTGGCGGATCTTGATTCTGGTTCTGACTGGTGCTCTTAGCGGGAGCCATCCTGAAGAGGTTGACCACCGTTAGCACATAGACAGATAAATGAAGCTGAAACCAACGGAATGAAAATTGCAACATATAGTCTTCACATCCGAACAAAATGAACGAATGCATTCCTCTTCAAATGGTCACATATCCATAAATTGAGAAGCCACATAGAATTAAGGTAGAGAAACAAATCAACAAGGTACGGATCAAGAACGAATAATCGGTAAGAAATCCCAATCTCAAACCAATATCCGTGGAAGAAGAACTAGAGCTACTAGAATTCCCACCTATGAAACTCCCGAACCTTTCCGGTTGTGCAATCAGGTGTTGGGGATACAGGGGAAGCATAATATCTCACCCAAACTAGCAAATCCTACATCCAGCTGTATCCATCCTTCAACACATAACCAAGAAAACTTCGGAAACCATCTACCTCAACCTTTGAAAAGCATCTGTTATACAAGTTATGGCGATACTCCCGAACTCCCGCCCCAGTACTGGGTGGCGTCGAGGTTATCTCACCAACGAACTGCATAAAAGAGATTTTCGATGTCGGCGAACATATCTCAAGTATTCCAGAATTGCAACGATAAAATTATGATGACAACACCTCAGAGCTCAACTCCCCGGGACACTTCCACTAAACCCCTGACAGGAGGCACCAAGACAATGTTCTCATCATAAGTCATCGGAACGATTCCAAGATACTCGCGTGATCCTAAAATTTTTTTTAGTGAAATTTGAGAAGAGAAGAGTCAAAACTCTACGTCAGGATGCCTTACCAGAGCGATGAGGAGATTGGGAAGTAAAAAGAATTCCTAATCTCTCTGATATATAATTCCTAAGTGACTCAAAACATTTTTTCTAGACACAACTCGGCCTCTAAAAATGATCAAGCAATGGGGCTCCTAAGGTCGGGGAAGGCTCTGATTACCAACTTGTAACGCCCTCGATGCGGCTATAGCTCCCACGTGTCGAGGCACGAATTAGAGACATAACCGCATTGAAAGCAATGTCGCAAGTTAGGAAATCATCACAACATCCCATGTAATATATAGAATAAAAGGGGAGATACTTAGTTGGCTTACACTCGCCACGTCACATCAAAGTACATAAATAACATCCATCATGCAAACACTCATGGCCCGACTATGGCGCCAAAATAGAAGAAAACCCAACATGCGACAAGGCCCTGAATCGAACCCCAACTAGGCACCACTACTGATCATCAGGAAAAGACACGTAGTAACATTGAGAGTCCTCGTCGAACTCCCACTTGAGCTCGTACTCGTCACCTGGAGCGGAATCACCTGGACCTGCATCTGGAGTTATAGTATCTGTGAGCCACAAGGACTCAGCAATCTCGCACCCTCGCGATCAAAACTATTTAAGCTTATAGGAAGGATAAGGCAAGTATATGTGGAGCTGCAGCAAGCGACTAGCATATGTGGTGGCTAACTTATACGCAAAAGAGAGCGAGAAGAGGAGGCAAAGCGTGAGCGAGAATCTAGAGGAACAGCCTGCGCAAGCATAACTCCAACACCGTGTCCACTTCCCGGACTCTGCCGAGAAGGGGCCATCACGGTAACACACACAGTTGATTCATTTTAATTAAGTTTAGTTCAAGTTATCTACAACCGGACATTAACAAATTCCCATCTGCCCATAACTGCGGGCGCTTTCAAAAGTTCAATCCCTGCAGGGGAGTCCCAACTTAGCCCATGACAAGCTCTCACGGTTAACGAAGGAATAGACCTCCTCCCAAGACATTCCGATCAGAATCGGTATCTCGGTAACTCAAGACACTTCGACAGGTTAAAACAAGACCAGCAACACCACCTGCTCTGCCGACAAATCCCTATAGGAGCTGCACATATCTTGTTCTCAGGGCACACTGGATAAGCTAAGCGTACGGGAGCCAACGTAACCCAAGTTGCCGAGGGACGGCCCCGCACGGTGCTCTAGGTTGGACCAACACTCAGAGGAGCACTGGACCGGAGGGGGTTAAAATAAGATGACCATTGAGTCTGTAGAACCCAAGGGAAAGAAAAAGGCTAGGTGGCAAATGGTAAGACCAATGTTGGGCATTGCTGGAAAAGATTTAATCAAGGCGAACTATCAAAGGGTTCCCATTATAGCCCAACCGCGTAAGGAACGCAAAATCCGAGATCATAACACCGATATGACGGAAACTAGGGCGGCAAGAGTGGAACAAAACACTAGGCGAGAGGCTGAGCCTTCCACCCTTTACCATGTATATAGATGCATTAAGATAACATAGCAACATAATGATATCCCAACAAGTAAATAAAAGATGTTCCCACAAGGAACGGCCTCCAATCTTCACCTGCAACTAGCAACGCTATAAGAGGGGCTGAGCAAAGCGGTAACATAGCCGATCAACGGTTTGCTAGGACAAGGTGGGTTAGAGGTTTGACATGGCAATTGGGAGGCTGACAAGCAAAAGGTAGGCATCATAGCATTGGCATAGCAAGAGCGAGCAAACTAGCATAGCAAAGATAGTAGTGATTTCGAGGGTATGATCATCTTGCCTGCACAGTTGTTAGAGTTGACTGGATCCTCACAAGCAAACTCAACGGGCTCCTTGGTAGCGAACTCGTCTCCCGGCTCTACCCAAACAAGACAAACAAGCAACAAGGATACAATCAAGCACGTGCAAGACCAAGCAATATGAGGAAATGATGATATGCTATGCGGGATGCGATGCGGGATGCAAAATGCAAGATATGACAGGAAATGCATGAACCTGGCCTCAACTTGGAATTCCAAGGGTGCCACTGGAAAGATGAGATGAAATCTCTTGAAAACGATATAAAGATCATCGGAATTGGAGTTACGGTTTGGAAATGGCAAGCGTTTTAAGAATGACACTGGTCTGCAATTTACAGCAAGTAGGCATCTAAATGCAATGCAATGGGCATGCTACAGCCACCAAACATGACAACAAAATACATAGCAGGGATGCACACAAGATGCTTAACAAAAGACTAGCACTGAGCCACGGTCAATTCATCAATTAAGAGGTTCAAACAAGCATGGCAAAAACGCAAACGCAAAACAGATTCCAGACGTAGTGAAATTAACACTTGTCTGAAATTTCATATCACGAAGCCCTCTTCGGAGCAGCAAACAACATGATACATGACTTGATTAAGACAAGTAAGAACATGGCATGGAGCTACTCAACAAGCTTAACAAAAGACCTAAAGTGACCTGAGGCCAAAAGGGTTCACAAAATATACTAACGGGCACACGAACATAGCAAAAACATAACCAGTTTTCAGACTTAGTGAAAACTGAGACATGCTGAAATATAACTCACGAAGGCATGTAAACGAGCTCGATGCACTCACCACGGTGCAAGTCACGGCAAGGCAGGCATACATCCATTAAGAAGGCACAAAATACAAGCTAGACATGGCAAGAACAATGGCATAGCATGCACGGATCAACTACAATAGCATCGGCAAAATCGCAAACGAGTTAACGATCTGCCCAGATTCACAACGAAGCAAAAGTAGAGCTCGATTGACTCAAGATAGGGTGCTCCAAAATTGTAAACAAAGAAATTGATGGATAGAGCATAACATGGTTAACAAAACTCTTTTACTGATCATCCTCAAAAGAGGCACGGATCACTAGGAAACAAGCTGAACATATGGCATCATGAACTAAATAATCCCAGACTTAGTGAAAACTACTAAGTCTCTGAAAATAGATTTCCCGGGTGCCTCACTTTGCAAGCTTGCACAAGTCACCACACACATCCTAAAAATGCATGGGTTGCACCTCTGGAAAGAAGACAAAATGCTTAACAAAACATATGAAGGACTCACAGGCACAGCATGCACACAATAATCATGGCAAAAATGACAAAAGTCTAAGATGAACTAGGAGATCTGACAATTAACTCACGAAGCCTCCTTCTAACAGCATTTTGGGCATCAAGATGAACTCAAATGAAAATGATGAAATGGAATGAAATGATGTACTCATCGAGGCGAACATTTTGATATACTATATGCCCAAAACGGGATCTCGCGGGCACGGACTTTGAGGTTGACTGCGGGGCACTGTTCACGCCGGAGATCGGAAGCCGAGGTCGCCGGAGGAGGGACTTGGGGCACCGGATCCGGCCGGTGGCGGCGACGGCCGGCGACGAGGGGGGCAGTGGCGGAGACGCGGAAGCCGAGGCGGGGCGGCGCGGCTGCCGGAGGCGCGGTCGGCGAGGTCGCCGGCTCGGGCGCGCGTCGTCGGAGTTGCTACCGGGCGGCAGAGGCTCGGCCGGGCTCGGGGAAGACGAAGGCGGCGCGGGTGGCGGGGACTCGGGCCCGGTCGGGAAGAAGAGGGCCGGCCCCGGGCTCTCGCGGGCCGGCGGCGGCGGGCGACGAAGTGGGCACGGAGCTAGGAGAGTCCAAATGAGGTGCGGTTTTTGGCCACGCGATTGTGATCGAACGCTCTAGGACATGGAGCAGAGTTTGGTGGGTTTTGGGCCAAATTGGAGGGGTGTTGGGCTGCGACACACACGAGGCTTTTTTGGTCCCTCGGTTAACCGTTGGAGTATCGAACGAAGTCCAAATGATACGAAACTTGACAGGCGGTCTACCGGTAGTAAACCAAGGCCGCTTGGCAAGTCTCGGTCCAATCCGGAAATGTTTAATCCTCACACACGAAAGAAAGCTAGAAATGACCACCGGAGGAGAACGAAGTGCCGGAATGCAAAACGGACAACGGGGAAAATGCTCGAATGCATGAGATGAACATGTATGCAAACGCAATGCACATGATGACATGATATGAGATGCATGACAAAGACAACAACACACGGAGACAAAACCCGAACCCGAGAAATAAATATAACTTAACGCTGGAAACGGCAAGAGTTGGAGTACAAATAGGGAAAGTTACATCCGGGGTGTTACAACTCCTTTATATACGAGGGAGGGGGCACCCCATGGACAAACAGGTTGATCATTGATCTTTTAGACTTGTGCGGTGCCCCCGTCCACCATAATCCACCTCGGTTATATCGTAGCGGTGCTTAGGCGAAGCCCTGTTCCGGTAGCATCATCATCACCGTCATCACGCCGTCGTGCTGACGAAACTCTCCCTCGAAGCTCTATTGAATCGTGAGTTCGCGGTACATCATCGAGCTGAATGTGTGCAGATCGCGGAGGTGTCGTACCTTCGGTGCTAGATCGGTCGATCGTGAAGACGTACGACTACATCAACCATGTTGTCATAACGCTTGCGCTTGCGGTCTACGAGGGTAGGTAGACGATACTCTCCCCTCTCGTTCCTATGCATCACCATGATCTTGCGTGTGCATAGGAAAGCATTTGAAATTACTGCGTTCCCCAACATCTAGTGTATTAAGTTCATGGAGAAATGGAGTAATGCAATAAGAACAATGACATGATGTAGACAAGATCTATCTATGTAGAGATAGACCCCATTGTTTTATCCTTAGTAGCAACGATACATACATGTCGTTTTCCTTTTTGTCACTGGGATCAAGCACCGTAAGATCGAACCCACTACAAACCACCTCTTCCCATTGCAAGATTTATAGATTAAGTTGGCCAAACAAAACCAAAATATCGGAGAAGAAATACGAGGCTATAAGCAATCATGCATATTAGAGATCAAAGAAACTCAATTAACTTTCATGGATATAAAAATATATAACTGATCATAATTAAACTCAAAGTTCATCAGATCCCAACAAAACACACCGCAAAAAGAGTTACATCATATGGATCTCCATGAGACCATTTTATTGAGAATCCAGCGAGAGAGAGGAAGCCATCTAGCTACTAACTACGGCCCTGAATGTCTACAAAGAACTACTCACGCATCATCGTAGAGGCACCAATGGAGGTGGTGAACCCCATCCGAGATGGCATCTAGATTGGATCTAGTGGTTCTAGACTCTGCAGCGGCTGGATGAATATTTCGTCGCCCCCTCTAGGGTTTCTGAAATAATGGGGTATTTATAGAGCAAAGAGGTGGTCCGGGGGGCATCCGAGGTGGTGGCACAACCCACCAGGGCGCGCCTGGGCCTCCTGGCGCGCCCTGGTGGGTTATGCCCCCCTTGGGGCACCCCCACAGGTGCAGCCAGGGCCCGTTGTGTTCCTTCTGGCCCATAAAAATTCTTTGTAAAGTTTTGGGGCATTTGGACTCCGTCTGATATTGATTTTCTGCGATGTAAAAAACATGGAAAAATAGCAACTGGCACTTGGCACTATGTCAGTAGGTTAATTAGTACCAAAAATGATATAAATGAGTGTAAATGATTGTAAATGATTGTAAAACATCCAAGATTGATAATATAACAACATGGAACAATAAAAAAATATAGATAAGTTGGAGTCGTATCATCATCCCCAAGCTTAACTCCTACTCGCCCTCGAGTAGGTAAGTGATAAAAACAGAATTTTTTATGTGGAATGCTGCCTATCATGTCATATCATATTCTTTTCTTTACAGCATGGACATTTGGACTTTTAGTTGTTCAAAGCAATAGTGTAGTTTTGACATGATAATTTAGATACTCAAGCATGTCAACAAGCAACCATGTCTTTCAAAATATCAACGCTAAAATAAGTTATCCCTAGCCCATCATGCTCAAACATTGATCCATCCATGAAACACACCCGAATATTAGCTACACCCAATACTTAAGTATGATCATATTCCCTCCTAGTTAGTGCTTTTATAAGAGAATATGGAGACTCAAAATAAAAATTGCATAAAGTAAAGGAAAGGCCCTTCATAGAGGGAAGTAGGATTTTGTAGAGGTGCCAGAGCTCAAAGCAAAAAACTTGAGATAAAAACATTTTGGGTGGTGTATCCATCCCACCAACGAAAACGACTTAGATTTCCCAACACTTTCCATGCTAGATATATCATAGGCGGTTCCCAAACAGAAAATAAATTTTACTCCTTTTTCCACCATACTTTCACTTTCCATGGCTAACCGTATCCACGGGTGCCCTCCATATCAACACTTTCCAAGGAATTTATTATTTGACAACATAAAGAAAATTCAAATTTTTTTGCATTTCAGGATTGGGCATCCCTAATACTTTTGCCTTACTCTCGTGCAATGACAAGTGAATAAACACTCATCTTGAGAATAACCCATCTAGCATGGAAAATATTAGCCACCCCTCACCGCTCCGCGAGTGAAAACACACAAAAGAGAAGTTTATTTTTGAAAATTAGAGATGGCACATGCAAAGCGGGGATGCCACTCGGGGGTATCCCCAAGCTTAGTTGGTTGCTCATTTTTGGATAATAGCATGGGATGCCGGGGCATCCCCAAGCTTAGGGTCTTCCATCCTTCCTTCATCCATCGTGAGATAACCCAAAACTTGAAAACTTCAATCACACAAAACTCAACAAAACCTTCATGAGATCTGTTAGTATAAGAAAGCAAACCACTACTATAAGTACTGTATCAAACCAATTCATATTTTGTTTTGTATTATATCTATTGTTCCAACTTTTCTATGGAAAAATCTCATCAAAGAACACCATAGAGCCATCAAAATAAGCACGCAACACAAAGAAAACAGAATCTATCAAAACGGAATAGTCTATAGCAATCTGACTATTTCGAATACTTCTGTAAGTCCAAAATTCTAAAAAATAGGACGACCTGAGAAATTTGTATATTGATCTAATTCAAGTGGAATTGTTATTTTATCACTCTCTGGTAAAAAATGAAAGTTAATTTCGTGAGCGTTAAAGTTTCTATTTTTTTAGCAAGATCAAACAACTATCACCCAAGAAGATCCTAAAGGCTTTACTTGGCACAAACACTAATTAAAACACAAAAAACACAATCATAACAGTAGCATAAATGTGCTAACACTCAAGAATAGAAAGCAAAAATAAAAAATAAATTTTATTCATTGGGTTGCCTCCCAACAAGCGCTATAGTTTTACGCCCTTAGCTAGGCATAAAGCAAGGATCTTAGTTTTGTCATCTTTGGTTCGAGATCCGAAAGATGCCTCATGATTGATTCATAAGTGGCTTAATTCTTGTTCTAGGAAAGTGTTCCATACCCTTCCTCAAAGGAAATTGGAACTTAATATTGCCTTCTTTCATATCAATCACGGCACTGATAGTGCGTAAAAATGGTCTACGAAGAATAATTGGACAAGACGGATTGCAATCAATATCAAGAACAATAAAATCTATGGGCACATAATTCATATTTGCAAGAATAAGAACATCATCAATTCTTCCCATAGGCTTTTTAATAGTAGAATCCGCCAAGTGCAAATTCAAAGAACATTCTTAAGGATTAGTTAGACCTAGCACATCACATAAAGATTTCGGAATTGTAGAAACATTGGCACCCAAGTCACACAAAGCAAAACACTCATAATTTTTAATCTTGACTTTGATAGTAGGTTCCCATTCATCATGCAATTTTCTAGGAATTGGAACTTCTAATTCCAATTTTTATTAAAGAGCTTTCATCATAGCATCAACAATATGTCTAGTAAAAGCTTTATTTTGTTCATAAGCATGGGGTGAATTTATCATGGATTGCAACAAAGAAATACAATCCATCAAAGTGCAACTATCATAATTAAAGTCTTTGTAATCCAAAAGAGTGGGCACATCACTACTTAATGTTTTGACCTCTCCAAACCCACTTTCATCAATTTTCTGAACAATATTTTCACCCTCCGAAATATTGGGACGCCTTCTACATAAGGTTGACTCTTCTCCAGTCCCTTTTTCACAAATCTTAACTTTACTAAACAAGGAATAAATATAAGAAACACCAATCATTTTAAGATGTTCATCACTTTTGGCTTCTAACGAGATTGGTTTAGCGGCCATTTGATTTACTAAGGTAGCTTGTGCATCGGATATTTTTCCTAGCAAACTTTCAGCAAAAGCATACTTAGATTGGAGATTGAAAACTTCTCTACTGATATCATCAAGTTGTTTTCTAATAGCATCAAGCACAACGAAGTGCTCCTTAAGTTCTTCAGTAAAATACTTATTATGCTCAAATTGTGTAGTCATATATTCCTTAGTACTTTTCTCAATTTCAAGCAAAAAATTTGGGTAAGGAACATCATAATATTTTCTTTGAGGCATCATGACTATGCAAACAAGAGTGCACACAAAAACAAATCCGTCAAGAAAACAGTGAACGAAAAGAGAGGCGAATTGTCAGGACCCCGATTCCATGTCACATCGATCTAGCCGGTAACACCTCATATCACATTGCGGCCTCACGCACGGTATCCCCATGGGTGTCGCCTTACCATGGCCCGGGACCGTTTGCGCCTTTTGGCTCACGTATATGATAGTGTCGCTAGCATCCATATGACAGAGAACCCGGGCCGACATGGCTAGTCGTGAACCCAAAGCGGCACAGACCTATGGAGACAGGCATACATGGATCACATCGAGCATGTCGGTCATCAGCGAGTGAATCCGGGCTGTCGCACTGGGCTAACAGGACTCTGGGGAACCCGGGCTGTAGCAGGCTTGGCAGGACTCCGGAAGTCACCGCGTGACATTTCCCCAAGGGGACATACATAGGAACGAAATGAAACACATGCCGGCCAGTCAAGTGTCCTGAGCAGTAGTGCTGGGCTAGCAGGACTCTAGTGAACCGGGCTGTAGTGGACTACTATGGCTCAAGGGGCACTAGACTACATTTCCCCGTAAGAGAGGCCGCCAAGGATAAACAACTAGATTGTCGGATCCCACACATACCAAGCATTTCAATCATACACACAATATGCTCGATATGTGCAAATACAACATGGCATCACAACAAAACTCTACAACTCAAGTACTTTATTTAAAGGCTCCAGAGAGCCATACATAACATGTTCATACAGGTAGGGGTCACATGACCCGACACTCAAGTCATACAAGCATACAAGCACATGCGGAAGCAAATAGTGTGAGTACAGACACTAGAAAGCAAGAAGGCTTCTCGAAGCCTGTCTATCTACATAGGGCCCTCCATGGCCAGGATCACCACCTGGGTGGCAAGTCACTCATCGACGTCGAGATCTACATAAAACCCATTGGAGGGGGCGGTGTTGTCGTCTGAAAACAGTAATTAAACAAACATGAGTACAAAGGTACTCAACAAGTCTTACATCAGAACCTACTATACATGCTCATTCTCAAGAAAGTGGTGGAGTTATTGCAGCAAGCCAGCTTTGATTCTTGGCTAAGCTATCCTACGGGACACCACTAGTAAAATAGTTTTCGCACACGAGTCCACTAATCACCAACACAATACTCCACCGGAGATCCTCCCTCGTCATCCTACGAGAGAGCCATGCTCGGTACTCACACTTATCTTGAGTCTTTTAGTAGTAACCATTAACTTGTCTATGAACTGTATAGTCAACCAAGTAGTCCTTTACCGCGGACGCGGCTATTCGAATAGTTTTATACCTTGCAGGGGTGTACTTCGTCACACATGTTTCCACCACTTAGCGTCTGCGCACGACATGTGCTCGGCAGACTTCAAGCGAAAACCGACGTGGGTGTAGACCACGACCTGACTAACCGCACAAGTCTGTAGTCCAGGTTTATCGCCTATTCAGGTTCCATCCGCAAGGAAATCCGGTTGGGGTGTCCTCAACGGTCCCAAACGATGTGTACAGGGTCCCGAGACGCCAAATGGGCGCCCGGCATACCCGACCACAGTGTATCTACCGCGTCATAGCCCACCCCTAGGGTCAGGGCTACGCACGGCCGCCAACACATAACCTACAAACACCAGAAACTAGTTGCAACTCCTGGACAGAGGACGAGAGGGGTTAGTAAGTCGAGCAGGGTCATATTTCAGGGCCCAATGTGTGGTAGTAGCTGAATCTTAAATCACGCATACATATCTCAGTTCTTATGGATGGCCTCAATGAAACAACCCACCATGTACTCCTACATGGCCTCTCATCAATACCTTTACCAAATCATGTTCAACACATCCCTCACATTACCGACATAATCATTTCACTCTAGCCCATCACCAAGATGAACCAGACCTGACACAACTCTAAGCATAGTAGGCATAGCAAGGTAGGAAACACATACATGGCTCAATCAACTCCTACACATGCTAGTGGGTTTCATCTAGTTACTGTGGTAATGACAGGTCATGTAGAGGATAAGGGTTCAACTACCGTAGCACACGGCAGTTTGAAACGTTGTTGTCTTAATGCATTAAATGAGAGGAGATGCGAGAACATGGGATTGTATCGATATGATCAATGGGGCTGCTTGCCTGATGGAGTGGTAGTAGGGTACTGCCCTTCAGTTGGATACTCGGAGATATCCTCGGAGGCAGAACCTACCACGAAAGACACCACAGAGTATAATCAACACATGGCAATATGCAACAATATGATGCATGCTATGACATGGCAAAATAATGTCTCCTACCTAATGCAATGTGAAACAAGTTAAAAAGGTTTCATTTGAATCAAAGATTCAAATGAAAGCTTAAGCTCTTATGCATAATAAGTGTATTAGCTTGTTTCACCTAAACATCAAGGTTAAAGTGTTTTGTCATGCATGAAACCATTACAGATGGATAGATTGAATTTTTCTGATCATTTTTCATATATAATTTGTTTGATTTGGAGCTATGGTTGATTTTCTATGATTTTTAGAAGTTTAGGCTATTTTCTAGCATTTCCTACATAAAAATAAATCCAGAAAATGAATAATTGCGTCAGCACTGCATCACTGTGACGTCAGCGAGTCAAAGGCGCCAGCCCAGGTCAAACTTGACTGGTAGGGCCCACTGGTCAGTGACTCTGTGCACTAACTACGTTTAGTTAGCCTAATTAACTGGGCAGGGCCCACTAGTCATTGACTAAACTAATTAAACTAACCTAGTTAGTTAGCACTAACAGAGTAATTAGTCGGGTGGGGCCTGCATGTCAGTGAGAGAGAGGGGGAGGTCAACCCGTGTCAGCAGAGTCAACCTCGCTGGTCAGCGGGTCAAAACCAGCCAGCGTTTAGCCGCTGGCGAGGCCAGACACAGCGGCGCGCTGCGGGAATCGCCCACAGGGCACCATTTGATGCGCGGAGAGCAGCTACAGGTAACTGCTGCTCGCCCGCATCCAACCACGGTGACGGCGTGGCCGGGGAGTAGCCGAAGCATCGCCGGCGACGACCTCGGTGGAGGCCGAGGCTCGGGTGTACTCGTGCTCGTGGCTGTGGTGGCCTAGGCGATGCGGCGAAAGCGCCTACAGCATCTACGCGGTGCGAGGAGTGTGACGGGCACAAGCCCGTGACCAAATGGTCACCGGAGCATCGCCGACAACGTGGTCAGGCGGCGGAGCGTTCGGGCACAAGAGGCGCGGCGTCTACGGTGTTCTAGGGGCGAAACGAAAGGTACGGGGAGGTTCAGCAGCTCACGGGGAAGCTGCGAAGGCGGTCAGCGTGCTCGGGGAAGCTCGGTTGCGGCGGATCGACGACAACGATCGACGGTGGCCGAAGGTTGAAGACGGCGGTGGCGGGGACGATGCAAGGGCTCCGGCGTCGTGTAGCTTGGCTGGTCGACGTAGTCGACGACGGTGAACCGTCCGGACACAGCAAGAGGGCGTGGGGACGGCGTTGGTCGCGGCTGCGGCAAGTGGCGGCTGATGTCTCGGGCGACGTCGGGGAGGGCGAGAGAGAGCCAGAGGGGAGAGCGAGTGTCTGCGAGGTCGGGAGAGAGAGGGGGTTCGTCCCACGTCGACAGGGCGGCGAGGGAGTGAGGCAGGGAGGCAGGGTGCTGCGTGGCGCGCTGCTGTGCTCGCCGTCGAGCACCTGCTCGCCTCACTGGCTAGGCGAAGCAGCTGTGTGGAGCGGCTGCTGGGCCGGGCCAGCTAGGTGGGCCGGCTGGTGGGCTTCCAGGTAAGTCTCTGGTCCTTTTTGTTTTCTCTTTTATTTGTTTCCTGCTCTGTCTATTGAAATAGAATAGATACTATTTCATTTCCAAAAACTCTAGAAATATTCAGAGGCACATTTGAGAATATTCTCAACTGCCTAAAAATGCTTCCAAGATTAATTGAGCACTTTAAAATATTTATAGCATTTAAAATGCCCAAATTCAAATGCTTATGGCTTGTTCAAAAATCCAGAATGGCTCCATAAATTGCAAGACCATTTTTGGCAGAGGTTTTAATCAAGACCAAAAATGGTGGGCTTTTATGAAGGGCATTTTGGGTTCATTGAAATTCCAATTGTTGGAAATTAGCATTTTCAGGGGGGTGTTGGGGTTGATTAGCCCCCATTTCAAGTTTAAAAGAAATTTAAACATGATGCACAAGTTCAACCAACCCTAATGCATAACATGAAAGCAGGGATGTGACAACTCACCCCCACTCAAAAGAATCGCATCCCGAGATTCAGGGCTCGTCGGGAAGAAGGAGGGGTACTCAAGTCGAAGACGATCCTCCCTTTTCCAAGTAGCTTCTATTTCGGAATGGTGTGACCATTGAACCTTGAGAAACTTGATGTTATGGCGTCGAGTCGTACGCTCGGCTTGATCAAGGATACGAATGGGATATTCCCGATATGAGAGGTTATCTTGTAGATCAAGCGTTTCGTAGTCCACTCCACGGATAGCATCCGCGAAGCAATGCCTGAGTTGAGAAACGTGGAGGACATCGTGAACTCTGGAAAGACGCGGAGGTAGTTACAATTGGTAGGCAACTTCTCCTTGTTTGGCAAGAATGCAAAAGGGTCCAATGTAACGAGGAGCCAATTTGCCTTCGATACCGAAACGATGGGTTCCCTTTAACGGAGTAACCCGAAGGTAAGCCTTCTCGCCGACTTCATCATTCATGAGCTTATGTTTACGATCATATT
The DNA here is from genome assembly GCF_018294505.1 of Triticum aestivum. Taxonomy (NCBI): domain Eukaryota; kingdom Viridiplantae; phylum Streptophyta; class Magnoliopsida; order Poales; family Poaceae; genus Triticum; species Triticum aestivum. The sequence continues at coordinate 482,746,601 of NC_057803.1, forward strand.
GGCTCTTTTGACGAGATTGGGCTGTTTTTAATTTCTCACGAATAACGCGAACCTGCTCTTCTGCCTCCTGGATCATGTCCGGACCAAAGAGTTGTCTTTCTCCAGTCTCTAACCAGTTCAGGGGTGTTCGACATTTTCGTCCATATAGAACTTCGAAAGGAGCTTTGCCCAAACTAGCTTGGTAGCTGTTGTTGTAGGCAAATTCAACAAATGGAAGACATTTCTCCCAATCTATTTCGAATGAGATGACAGAAGCTCGTAGCATGTCTTCCAGAATTTGGTTGACACGTTCCACTTGACCACTTGATTGAGGGTGGAAGGCGGTGCTGAAGGAGAGATGAGTTCCCAAAGCATTTTGGAAACTTTCCCAAAATCGAGAGGTGAAGAGACTTCCACGGTTTGAATTGATATCCAAAGGAACACCATGGAGAGACACTATCCGAGATATATAAAAATCTGCTAGCTGGCTAGCGGTGATACCCTCACGAACAGGTAGGAAATGGGCTACTTTGGAAACACGGTCGATCACGACGAAGATAGCATTATTCCCTCTCTTGGTCCTGGGAAACCCAGTAATGAAATCCATACTAATTTTATCCCATTTCCACTCAGGAATAGCCAAAGGTTGAAGGGTGCCAGCAGGCCGTTGGTGCTCTGCTTTAACACGACAGACGTCGCAACTAGCAATGTATTGAGCAATTTCTCTCTTCATCCTAGTCCACCAAAACCTCTGGCGTAGGTCTTGATACATTTTAGTACTACCGGGATGAATGGTGAGAGGGGATTCATGAGCTTCCTTAAGAATCAACTGGCATAGATGTTGTTTCTTGGGAACCACCAAGCGGTTCTCGAAGAAGACAACACCTCGCTCATCCATGGAAAAACATTTAGCAACTCCGCTAGCGATGTTTTCCTTAATCCGGGATATGCCCTTATCATACCGCTGGGCGGTTATGATCTGATCCATAAGGTTAGGCTTCGCCACCAGGGTGCATAGGAATCCTCGAGGAACTATGTGAAGGTTAAGCTTACGAAATTCCTCGTGGAGAAGTGGTTGACTTTGTTGTAACATCAGGTTGTTACAATAAGATTTACGACTTAGCGCATCAGCCATGACATTGGCTTTGCCCGGGGTGTAAGTTATTCCTAAGTCATAATCCGAGATCAACTCGAACCAACATCTTTGCCTGAGATTCAAATCTGGTTGGGTGAAGATATACTTCAAACTCTAGTGATCGGTGAAGATCTCGCAATGATTACCGAGAAGGTAATGTCGCCAAGTTTTGAGTGCATGGACTACAGCTGCAAGCTCTAGATCATGTGTGGGATAGTTTTCCTCATCGGGTGTAATTGCCGTGAAGCATAGGCAATTACCTGACGATCTTGCATGAGTGTGCAACCTAGTCCTTGTCGCGAGGCATCGCAATAGATAATAAAGTCCTTGGAGAAATCTGGTGGTACCAGTACAGGAGCAGATGTCAGGCGTCTTTTTAGTTCCTGAAAGCTGAACTCGCACTGTGGGGTCCACTCGAACTTTTTATCTTTCTTGAGGAGTTCATTTAGAGGTTTAGCAACCTTGGAGAAATTCTCGATGAAGCGGCGGCAATAGCTCGCTAAGCCAAGGAAGCTCCGAACTTGCTTGACCGTCTCAGGTGGTGTCCAATCAAGGACGGCTTGAACTCGCTCGGGATTGATAGCAATACCCTTACCGGAGATTACATGGCCTAGATACGTCACTTCTGGCAACCAAAATTCACACTTGGAGAATTTCGCATAAAGGCGATGCTCTCGAAGTTTCATCAATACCAGCCTTAGATGTTCGGCATGTTCCTCTTCATTCTTGGAGTAGATGAGTATATCATCGAGGTATACCACGACAAATTTATCCAAATACTCCATGAAGACTGAGTTCATTAACCGAGAGAAAGTGGCTGGGGCATTGGTTAAACCGAAGGACATGACGGTGTACTCGTATTGTCCATAACGACTAATGAAGGCCGTTTTGGGAATGTCCCCGTTTCTGATTTTGATTTGATGGTAGCCCAACCTCAAATCCATCTTGGAAAAGACTGAGGATCCAGCGAGCTGATCATACAGATCGTTGATCCTGGGAAGCAGATACTTGTTCTTGATAGTGACCAAGTTTACAGGTCGGTAATCTACAACCATCCGATCCGTTCCATCCTTCTTCTTGACGAAGAGGACGGGGCAAGCCCAAGGAGAGGAACTAGGACGGATGAAACCCCTTTTCAAGGACTCATCGAGTTGGTTCTTAAGCTCAGCTAGTTCTAAGGGTGCCATCTTATAGGGTCTTCTAGAAATCGGAATGGTTCCTGGAACAAGGTCTATCACAAACTCGGCATCCCTGTCAGGTGGAACACCTGGCAGTTCTTCTGGAAAGACATTCGGAAAGTCTCGGACTTCTGGAATATCTTCGAGGTCTGGAAGGGGGTTGGCATTTAGGGAGTAAAGCTGGCGCTTGGCCACTCGAGTTAAGACATTGACTGTCTTGCCCGATGGGTAAGTAAGTTGAACGGTTCTAGTGGCACAATGAATCTTGGCATAATGAGCTGACATCCAGTCCATACCCAAGATGATGTTTATGTTCGAGGACTTGAGAGCTATTAAGGATGCAAGGAAGACAAGTCTATCGACAAGAATTTCATTCCCATGGCTTACTCTAGAAGTTTGCCATCTAGAGCCAGGGGTTTGAATTTCCATGGTAGTGGGCATGTCACAAAATGTTGTGTTATGCAATTGAGCACAGCTCTCAGATATGAATGAATGAGATGCTCACGTATCGAAAAGAACAGATGCCGGATGGAAATTAACAAGGAGCGTACCAAGGACGACGTTAGGATCCTCATGAGCCTCCTCAGCTCAGACATAGTTGACATGGCCACGTGCAGTGGTGACCGGCTTGGCGTAGAATGTATTTCCCGCTGGCTTACCACGGCCAACGGACTTTCCAGACAGATTGGGGTTGTTGTTCTGGGGACACTCTCGACAATAGTGACCCGGCTCTCCACACTTGAAACATGTCACAACATTGGGGCATGGAGCAGCATTAGCAGCGGGGCCACCATAGGGCTTGGGCGGTGCAAACTGCTGGTTGAGACGAGGCGCCTCAAAGGATGTCCTCGGAATGAACCTGGGTGGCAGTGCCGTGCTTGGAATCCACACCCGGCGCTTCTGAGATCCAGAGCCGGATGAAGAGCCAAAATCACGAGAGTGCTTGCGTGAAGCGTCATAGTCAGAATGGCATGTCTCAGCACTGATGGCTTTATTAACCAACTTGTGAAAGGAGGTGCACTCGTGCAGACGAAGATCGCGGCGAAGCTCAAGGCTAAGTCCCTTGCGGAACCTTGCGTGCTTCTTAGCGTCGCTGGATACCTCTTCAGGAGCATACCGTGCCAGATTCCCAAATTCACGACTATATGCATCCACAGTCAGTCTTCCTTGGGTGAAATTGCAGAACTCTTCCCTCTTGCGATCTATGAGACCTTCCGGGATGTGATGCTCATGAAAAGCCTCACTGAATTCAGCCCAAGTAGTGATTTGGCCGACCGGGCGCATAGCTTCAAATTTTTCCCACCAAAGGCTAGCAGGGCCTTTGAGGTGATAGGCAGCATAGGTAACCTTATCAGCTTCGGCTACGTTAGCAGAACGTAGCTTGTGTGTCATGTTGCGGAGCCAGTCATCCGCGTCGAGGGGCTCGACGAAATGATTGAACTTTGGTGGGTACAACTTGATGAAGTCATTTCGCTGATGGCGTGCAGTGTTCTGCTCAATCCGCTCCAGCAAGCGGTTAGTCTCACGCTTGTTTCTTTCCGCCTCCAGCATCACTTCGGATAGAGAAGGCGGGTGAGGCAGATTTTCACCCCTAACTGCACTGGCTTCCCCCTGCTCCGGGGCAGCGGGGGTGCTTCGGGTGTTGAACATCCTAGGAGAAAACAAGACAACGGTTTAGATAAGGATGGCACAAACTTAGCAAGGAAGTGCATAATGTAATGGATAACATGGAATGCTAAGATATTCATTGCACGACATGGTAATATAGAAACTGCTATATATATACCATTGTTCATACACACCGTACATAGTTTAGTACAAGCCCAGGCTAGAGTACAACTACAGTGAAAGACATTACATCTCATCGGAGGCATTCCAAGCTCCTATACATTATTTTTCTACACCTCCGAAGCGTGATACACACCAAGTCGTATCCCACGGGTCACGCAGGATTGTGGAGAATACAACTATTACAATACTAGTGAAACTACTACTAGCTCAGACGGCTCCATAGTAATCCTCATAGAAGTCGCCACCAAAGCCTGGAAGTGGAACATGATCATCTGGGAACAGACGGTCCTGCGGAGCCTGCGGACCATAGGGACTCGGATGTGGCCTCGGTCCCACAGGTGGTGGCAGACGGGGACCACGAGGAGGGGTGACGTCTCCTACATCGCGCCACTCCATACAATCCGGCAATCCAGACCGTACAGGGTACATGTCCCTCATGTCCATGTATCCTGCCTGCACCGCAGGTGCAAACCGAGTCAAAGTGGCCCAATGATCAGAAAGAGTGTGGAAAAGCTCCATACACAAGGCCCGATTTTCGTGGTCCTTATCCTCGAGCATCTTGGCAGTGGTGCGGAGTAGTGACTCCTCATGTGTAGAGTCATAGTACAAGGCCTAATAGTACCCCTGTGCTCCATTAAGTGAGGCTGGCATGTAACGGAAGTCGGTGTTCTGTAGAAAGGCAGTCCTGGCTCGAATGATAGTCATCATTGAATAGGCTACATCCTGCACCGACATCTCAATAGTGACCCAAGTCCATAGGAATAGTGAAGGGGCTCAGTGGCTCCAGGATAAGAGGGATATATCCTGACGGTACAGAGGTACTGGCTCTGGTTGAAGTCTCTGAACTGCTCCTCGACGGTATATTCCGGATACCACCGATAGCCTGACTCGACCATCACTCGAACCAACATGGCCATGTGGCCGAACACATCGAGGCACTGGGTCAGACGAACCACTTGGTTCTGCGAATGGGTGGCCATCTGAAAGCACAGAATAATGCAAAGGCATTAGAATTTTCTAGGGGAAATCGGACAGCATAACGGCTGTAAATGCTCAGGAAAAGATTTGAGACATCCACAACAGTTTGCAATACCACTCAACAACATCATATCAAGGTTCTGATTCAACTGGCAACATACTAAAAGTAGTAGAAACTGTACTGAGGCTGGTAACAACAATCCTATAAGCTACTACGGATTAGTAACACATGAACCTGATAGAAGAAGAGAGCCTAGTCCTTAACCCACGTTGAAAGAGAAGAGAATGACTAAGATCAGAGGGCATAAGGTAAAGGAGTAAAAAAAGCCTTACGTTCCCTCCCACAATCAATTCCCCTACATATAACTAAAGCATTTCTAGACTCGACATCGACCAGTTTGGCTCAACGAACCTACAGACAGTCCGGCTCTGATGCCAACGCTGTCAGGACCCCGATTCCAAGTCACATTGATCTAGCCGGTAATACCTCATATCACATTGTGGCCTCACGCACGGTGTCCCCACGGGTGTCGCCTTACCATGGCCCGGGACCGTTTGCGCCTTTTGGCTCATGTATATGATAGTGTCGCTAGCATCCATATGACAGAGAACCCGGGCCGACATGGCTAGTCGTGAACCCAAAGCGGCACAGACCTATGGAGATAGGCATACATGAATCACATCGAGCATGTCGGTCATCAGCGAGTGAATCTGGGCTGTAGCACTGGGCTAATAGGACTCCGGGGAACCCGGGCTGTAGCAGGCTAGGTAGGACTTCGGAAGTCACCGCGTGGCATTTCGCCGAGGGGACAGACATAGGAACAAAGTGAAACACATGCCGGCCAGTCAAGTGTCCTGAGCAGTAGTGCTGGGCTAGCAGGACTCCGGTGAACCGGGCTGTAGCGGACTACTATGGCTCAAGGGGCACTAGACTACATTTCCCCATAAGAGAGGCTGCCAAGGATAAACAACTAGATTGTCGGATCCCACACATACCAAGCATTTCAATCATACACACAATATGCTCGATATGTGCAAATACAACATGGCATCGCAACAAAACTCTACAACTCAAGTACTTTCTTTAAAAGCTCCAGAGAGCCATACATAACATGTTCATACAGGTAGGGGTCACATGACCCGACACTCAAGTCATACAAGCATACAAACACATACGGAAGCAAATAGTCTGAGTACAGACACTAGAAAGCAAGAAGGCTTCTCGAAGCCTATATATCTACATAGGTCCCTCCATGGCCAGGACCACCACCTGGGTGGCAAGTCACTCATCAATGTCGAGATCTACATAAAACCCATCGGAGGGGGCGCTGTTGTCATCTGAAAACAGTAATTAAACAAACATGAGTAGAAAGGTACTCAGCAAGTCTTACATCAGAACCTACTATACATGATCATTCTCAAGAAGGTGGTGGAGTTATTGGAGCAAGCCAGCTTTGACTCTTGGCTAAGCTATCCTATGGGACACCACAAGTAAAATAGTTTTCGCACACGAGTCCACTAATCACCAACCCAATACTCCACCGGAGATCCTCCCTCATCATCCTACGAGAGAGCCATCCTCGGTACTCACACTTATCTTGAGTCTTTTAGTAGTAACCATTAACTTGTCTATGAACTGTATAGGCAACCAAGTAGTCCTTTACCGCGGACGCGGCTATTCGAATAGTTTTATACCCTACAGGGGTGTACTTCGTCACACATGTTTCCACTACTTAGCGTCTGCACACGACATGTGCTCGGCAGACTTCAAGCGAAAATCGACGTGGGTGTAGACCACGAACTGACTAACCGCACAAGTCTCTAGTCCAGGTTTATTGCCTATTCAGGTTCCATCCGCAAGGAAATCCGGCCGGGGTGTCCTCAATGGCCCCAAATGATGTGTACAGGGTCCCGAGACGCCAAACGGGCACCCGACATACCCGGCCACAGTGTATCTACCGCGTCATAGCCCACCCATAGGGTCAGGGCTACGCACGGCCGCCAACACATAACCTACAAACACCAGAAACTAGTTGCAACTCCTGGACAGAGGACGAGAGGGGTCAGTAAGTCGAGCGGGGTCATATTTCCCGGCCCAATGTGTGGTAGTAGCTGAATCTTAAATCACGCATACAGATCTCAGTTCTTATGGACGGCCTCAATGAAACAACCCACCATGTACTCCTACATGGCCTCTCATCGATACCTTTACCAAATCATGTTCAACACATCCCTCACATTACCAACATAATCATTTCACTCTAGCCCATCACCCAGATGAACCAGACCTGACACAACTCTAAGCATAGCAGGCATAGCAAGGTAGGAAACACATACATGGCTCAATCAACTCCTACACATGCTAGTGGGTTTCATCTAGTTACTGTGGCAATGACAGGTCATGTAGAGGATAAGGGTTCAACTACCGTAGCACACAGTAGTTTGAAACGTTGTTGTCTTAATGCAGTAAATGAGAGCAGATGCGAGAACATGGGATTGTATTGATATGATCAATGGGGCTTCTTGCCTGATGGAGTGGTAGTGGGGTACTGCCCTTCAGTTGGATACTCGGAGATATCCTCGGAGGCAGAACCTACCATGAAAGACACCACAGAGTATAATCAACACATGGCAATATGCAACAATATGATGCATGCTATGACATGGCAAAATAATGTGTCCTGCCTAATGCAATGTGAAACAAGTTGAAAAGGTTCCATTTGAATCAAAGATTCAAATGAAAGCTTAAGCTCTTATGCATAATAAGTGTATTAGCTTGTTTCACCTAAATAGCAAGGGTAAAGTGTTTTGTCATGCATGAAACCATTAAAGATGGATAGATTGAATTTTTATGATCATTTTTCATATATAATTTGTTTGATCTGGAGCTATGGTTGATTTTCTATGATTTAGAAGTTTAGGCTATTTTCTGGAATTTCCTATATAAAAATAAATCCAAAAAATGAATAATTGCGTCATCACTGCGTCACTGTGACGTCAGCGAGTCAAAGGCGCCAGCCCAGGTCAAACCTGACTGGTGGGGCCCACTAGTCAGTGACTCTGTGCACTAACTACGTTTAGTTAGCCTAATTAACTGGGCAAGGCCCACAAGTCAGTGACTAAACTAATTAAACTAACCTTGTTAGTTAGAACTAACAGAGTAATTAGTCGGGCGGGGCCTACATGTCAGTGAGAGAGAGGGGGAGGTCAACCCGTGTCACCAGAGTCAACCTCGCCGGTCAGCGGGTCAAAACCTGCCGGCGTTTAGCCGCCGGCGAGGCCAGACGCGGCGGCGCGCTGCGGGAATCGCCCATAGGCACCATTTGATGCGCGGAGAGCAGCTACGGGTAGCTGCTGCTCGCCTGCATCCAACCACGGTGACGGCATGGCCGGGGAGTAGCCGGAGCATCGCCGGCGACGAGCTCGACGGAGGCCGAGGCTCGGGTGTGCTCGTGCTCGTCGCTGCGGTGGCTTAGGCGATGTAGCGAAAGCGCCTACAACATCTACGCGGCGCGGGGAGTGTGACAGGCTCAAGCCCATGACCAAATGGTCACCGGAGCATCGCCGGCGACGTGGTCAGGCGGCGGCGCGTTCAGGCACAAGAGGCGCGACGTCTACATCGTTCTAGGGGCGAAACGAATGGTATGGGGAGGTTCAGCAGCTCATGGGGAAGCTGCGGAGGCGGTCAGCGTGCTCGGGGAAGCTCGGGTGCGGCGGATCGACGATGATGATCGACAGCGGCCGAAGGTTGAATACAGCGGTGGCGGGGATGATGCAGGGGCTCCGGCATCGTGCAGCTCGGCTGGTCGACGTAGTCGATGACGGCGAACCGTCCGGACATGGTGAGAGGGCGCGGGGACGGTGTTGGACGCGGCTGCGGCGAGCGGCGGCGATGCTGATGTCTCGGGTGACGTCGGGGAGGGCAAGAGAGAGGAGCTAGAGTGGAGAGCGAGTGTCTGCGAGGTCGGGGAGAGAGAGGGGGTTCGTCCCACGTTGACAGGGCGGCGAGGGAGTGAGGCAGGGAGGCAGGGTGCTGCGTGGCGCGCTACTGTGCTCGCCGTCGAGCACCTGCTCGCCTTGCTGGCTAGGCGAAGTAGCGGCGTGGAGCGGCTGCTGGGCCGGGCCAGCTAGGTGGGCCGGCTGGTGGGCTTCCAGGTAAGTCTCTGGTCCTTTTTGTTTTCTCTTTTATTTATTTCCTGCTCTGTGTATTGAAATAGAATAAATACTATTTCATTTCCAAAAACTCTGGAAATATTCAGAGGCACATTTGAAAATATTCTCAACTGCCTAAAAATGCTTCCAAGATTATTTGAGCACTTTAAAATATTTATGGCATTTAAAATGCCCAAATTCAAATACTTATGGCTTGTTCAAAAATCCAGAATGGCTCCATAAATTGCAAGACCATTTTTGGCTGAGGTTTTAATCAAGACCAAAAATGGTGGGATTTTATGAAGGGCATTTTGGGTTCATTGAAATTCCAATTGTTGGAAATTAGCATTTTCAGGGGGGTGTTGGGATTGATTAGCCCCCATTTCAAGTTTAAAAGAAATTTAAACACGATGCACAAGTTCAACCAACCCTAATGCATAACATGAAAGCGGGGATGTGACACGAATAAAACGACAAATTTTTGTGAAGTGGGGGAGAGGAAAATGAGAGGTGAATGGCAAATAATGTAAATTGCGAGGAGATGAGATATTTGATTAGGAACCTGGTATATGTTGAAGATCCTCCCCGGCAACGGCACCAAAAATTCCTTTTGATGTCGCTTGATGCTACGTCGGTATTTCCCCAAAGAGGAAGGGATGATGAAGCACAGCGGCGGTAGGTATTTCCCTTAGATATGAAACCAAGGTTATCGAACCAGTAGGAGAACCAAGCAACACAACGTAAACGGCCCCTGCACGCAGATAACAAATCCTCGCAACGCGACGTGTTAAAGGGGTTGTTAATCCCTTTCGGGTACGACGCCTCAAGTGGCAAACGGACGTGAGATAAATTTATAGTAAATTGATAGATCGAACGCTAAATAAAATAAATAAAGAAAAATTGCAGCAAGGTATTTTTGTATTTTTGGTTTAATAGATCTGAAAATAAATGCAAGAGAAAAGTAGATCGCAAAGGCAAATATATGAGAAAGAAGACCGGGGGGCCGTAGGTTTCACTAGTGGCTTCTCTCGAGAAAAATAGCAAACGGTGGGTAAACAAATTACTATTGGGCAATTGATAGAACTTCAAATAATTATGGAGAAACGGAGTAATGCAACAAGAACGATGACATGATGTAGACAAGATCTATCTATGTAGAGATAGACCCCATCATTTTATCCTTAGTAGCAACGATAGATACGTGTCGTTTCCCTTTCTGTCACTGGAATCAAGCACCGTAAGATCGAACCCACTACAAAGCACTTCTTCCCATTGCAAGATAAATAGATCAAGTTGGCCAAACAAAACCCAAATATCGGAGAAGAAATACGAGGCCATAAGCAATCATGCATATTAGATATCAAAGAAACTCAAATAACTTTCATGGATATAAAAAGATATAACTGATCATAATTAAACTCAAAGTTCATCAGATCCCAACAAACACACCGCAAAAAGAGTTACATCATATGGATCTCCATGAGACCATTGTATTGAGAATCCAGCGAGAGAGAGGAAGACATCTAGCTACTAACTACGACCCTGAAGGTCTACAAGGAACTACTCACACATCATCGGAGAGGCACCAATGGAGGTGGTGAACCTCATCCGAGATGGAGTCTAGATTGGTTCTGGTGGTTCTGGACTCTACGGCGGCTGGATGAATATTTCGTCGCACCCTCCAGGGTTTCTGGAATATTGGGGTATTTATAGAGCAAAGAGGCAGTCCGAGGGGCACCCAAGGTGGGCGCAACCCACCAGGGTGCACCCTGGTGGGTTGTGGCCTCCTCATGGCACCCCCAGGCGCAGCCAGGGCCTGTTGTGTTCCTTCTGGCCCATAAAAGTTCTCCATAAAGTTTCGGGGAATTTGGACTCCGTCTGATATTGATTTTCTGTGATGTAAAAACAAGGAAAAACAGCAACTGGCACTTGGCACTATGTCAATAGGTTAGTACCAAAAAATGATATTAAATGACTATAAATGATTGTAAAACATCCAAGATTGATAATATAACAGCCTAGAACAATAAAAAATTATATATACGTTGGAGACATATCATATATAAACTAGTAAAACTATAGGTAGAGACTAGAAAATGGAAGTAGGACATGGCGTTTCAAGAGGAATATAGAACTGGGCTGTGTGTTTGATTCAGTAAAATAAACTACCTGCGGATGTTCTAAGACAAATTATAACTAACGTTGCGGGCCAGAGGCCAGTAGATACCTACTGGATCTTTGTGCCCCGTTGTCGTCATGGGATGGGCCTGTTAAAAACAAAACCAAGCCTAGGCAGTCTACAGCCCAGTTGAAACTTGCCTGACCTGAAAAAAAATATACCTGCTCAATAAACGAGAGAATTCTGCAAGTACAAACTGATAACTGGGATCCAACAGGTATATTTTTCTTTCATCGTGATACTAAGTGCATGCACTTGTTTCGAAAAATTTGGAGAACTAGGAATTCGAACGACAGGTGGTTATGCTACCCATCCAATAGAAATCAGGTGCCTGAAAATTCGTTTTGAAACAAATGATTCATATTTATATCCACATCGACCCTCGGCATGATGGTTGGAAGCAAATGCCAAGTTCATATCGAAAGCTCCTTAACAACAATACCAACTTGCGGACGACAAGGTAGTACAAATACCATTACCAAAATAACTTATAATCTTTTTAGTCCTGGCCCTAGTGTTCATCTGGTAGAAAATCTTGCAGAGGACCAGCTCCTGCTCCTTCTCTTGCTCGAGGTCCCCGAGGTGGTTGTCAGTGTCAAAACCGGCGGATCTCGGGTAGGGGGTCCCGAACTGTGCGTCTAAGGTCGAGGTGACAGGAGATAGGGGACACAATGTTTACCCAGGTTCGGGCCGTCTCTATGGAGATAATACCCTACTTCCTGCTTGATTGATCTTGATGAATATGAGTATTACAAGACTTGATCTACCACGATATCATAATGGTTGAATCCTAAAAGTCTAGCATGTCTGACTATGATTATGAGGATATATGTCTACGGACCTAGCCCTCTGGTTTATATACACGCCGGAGGGATCTAGGGTTACATAAGGTTGGTTACAGAGAAAGGAATATTCGGACGCCAAGCTTGCCTTCCACGTCAAGGAGAGTCCCATCCGGACACGGGTAGAGTCTTCGGTCTTTGTATCTTCACAGCCCATCAGTCCGGCCAATGTCTAATAGGACGGCGCCCGAGGACCCCTTAGTCCAGGACTCCCTCAGTAGCCCCTGAACCAGGCTTCAATGACGAGGTGTCCGACGCGCAGATTGTCTTCGGCATTGCAAGGCGGGTTCCCCTTTCCGGATACTCCAAGATAGTCTTCAGACGCAATGAACGTCTCCGGATCTCCAACACAAGTACCAACACAACCGCAGAGAATATAATATTGCACGAGTCCAATCCGCTGACAACTTTTTGTAATGTGACATCACGTCTGCTTGGTCATCATTTTGAACCGTTTTCCGTCTGCTGTTCCACGTTTTGAGACGCGGTTTTCATAGGCACGTCTTGTCGAAGCAGAGATCGTGTCCCCTTATTGCGGGATTCTCATCAATACGGGTGTGGGTAATCTAACTGTGCCGTTTACACAGCCCTTGGGGACAGGCAAGTTTTAAGGCAAGTGGGGAGGCGCTTGATATTCACTGCCTTTATAAGGAGATAAGGACTCCCTTTTCTTCACCCACGCCTTCTCTCTTTCTTTGCCCTTCCGTTCTCGAGCTACAACGCCCAAGTCCTCATTCTTTCCTCCCCAAGGAAGCACTCAACCATGTCCGGATCTGGAGGGCAAGGCAAGTGGATGGCCTCCTCTGTTAGGAAGAAGGACATCACCAGGCTTCGGGAGGCCGGGTATCTGGCGAAAGAAATTGCCCACCGGCTTCCAGCCAAGTGGCAAATCATCCCCACCCCGAAGCCCAACGAGAGGGTGGTGTTCATCCCTCATTTCGTCCGTGGGTTAGGGTTTCCTCTCCACCCTTTCATCCGCGGGTTTATGTTCTATTACGGGCTAGACTTTCATGACCTAGCTCCGAATTCTTTCCTCAACATCTCGGCATTCATTATCGTGTGTGAGGCCTTCCTCCGCATCCAACCCCACTTTGGACTATGGCTCAAGATTTTCAACGTGAAGCCGAAGGTGGTGGATGGCCAGCACGCGGAGTGCGGAGGCGCCATGGTGAGCAAGCTTCCCAATGTCACATGGCCCAAGGGTACTTTTGTGGAGACCATCAAGGATTGGCAGAAACTGTGGTTCTATATCATAGAGCCCCGCGAGGCCACCTAGGCCGCGACTTCCAAATTCAAGTCAGGAGCTCCAACATGGCTCACCTCGTGGATAGAGAAGGGCCCAAATTGGTCTTCGTCGGACGAGCTGATAGCGCTGCAAACACGCATTCAAAGCATGGTGGATAGAAACATCAAGCACGTTGATGTAATCCAGGTGATGCTGGTTCGCTGGATCCTCCCATGCCAAAGCCGAAGCTGCCCCTTATGGGAATTCGACCAGAAGAAGCACCAAACCTTGGAAAGGCTCTTCGGAACCACTCACGAAGATGCTTGGAAGTTGCTCTTTAAGGGAAACGAGACGCCGCCAGCAATAGACTCGGACCGCGGGCACGATATTACCCATTCTGCCAATGCGGTAAGCCTTTCATGTCTCTAGACGCATCCTCTACTTGCTTGTTTCAAGGATGATATCTAAACTTTATTTTTTTCAGGTATGGACGGAGAGGGCGGAGCGGATTCAATGTTCGGCTCCGCTGCCCGAGGAACCAGCCATCCCGCTCCTGGCGAAGATGCTGGTGCCGGCGCCCTATAAGGCACCAGAGAAGAAGGCCAAGAAGAAGGCCAAGGGGGTCCAGAGTGGCCCCCGCCGCAAGGGTGCTTTGGATGTGTCGTCCGAAAATAAGACTCACTCCTCCGCTGCCGAAGACGGTGACGAGGAGGAGGAAGAAAGCACCTCTCCCCCTGATGGGTGGGAGGAAGAAGAGGACGGCCTCCACAAATCTGGAGGTGGAGGCACCCAAGAGGGGGGAGGGGCCCCTGCGGATAACTCCGCGTGGGACGTCGACAGCAGCCCAGAGCGACGCCCCCGAAATAAGCCTCTGGCCGCGTCGTCAGTACTGAAAACCTGCATATGTCCATGCATCCAGCCTCTCTTGCTTCATAATATTATATGTTAATTTATGCCATTGCAGTCCGGCCCACGACAGCTCCCTGCGATCCTCATCAAGAGGTTCATTGGATTCGAAGGCGATGGCCAGCGAGTCACCGCCGGCCGCTCACTCTTCCACGACCAAGGGAGATGACGAGATGTTATCCCAAAGGACCTTCCCCAGCCAGGGAGAGGTTAAGGAGGCCTCCAGGGTGACGCCAGAGGGGGAAACCTCGGCTGTCGGACACATGGGGGAGCAGTCCCCCATGGCGACCGGGGATGGGGGCTTTGCTCAGTTCGGCCCTGTAACACCCACGATGCGGCTATATCTCCCACGTGTCAAGGCACGACTTAGAGGCATAAGTGCATGGTGATTTAGTCGCAAGTGGGGTAATCTTCACACAATCCCACGTACAGAATAGGAAAGGGATAAAGAGTTGGCTTACAATCGCCACTTCACACAAATAACAAGTTAAACATACATCATCCAGAGTACAATCAAAGGTCCGACTACGGAACCAAAATAAAAAGAAGACAACCCCAAATGCTAAATCCCCGATCGTCCCAACTGGGCTCCACTACTGATCAACGGGAAACGAAACAAAACAGCGATCAAGATCTTCATCGAGCTCCCACTTGAGCTGGGTTGCGTCACCTGCACTGGTATCATCGGCACCTGCAACTGTTTGGAAGTATCCGTGAGTCACGAGGACTCGGCAATCTCACACCCGCGAGATCAAGACTATTTAAGCTTATGGGTAGGATAGGGTAATGAGGTGGAGCTGCAGCAAGCACTAAGCATATATGGTAGCTAACATACGCAAATAAGAGCGAGAAGAGAAGCAACGCAATGTTCATGAACTAGAAGTGATCAAGAAGTGATCCTGAATCTACTTACGTTCAAGCATAACACAAGAACCATGTTCACTTCCTGGACTCCGCCGAAAAGAGACCATCACGGCTACACATGCGGTTGATGCATTTTAATTAAGTCAAGTGTCAAGTTCTCTACAATCGGACATTAACAAATTCCCATCTGCCACATAACCGCGGGCACGGCTTTCGAAAGTTCAAACCCTGCAGGGGTGTCCCAACTTAGCCTATCACAAGCTCTCACGATCAACGAAGGATATTCCTTCTCCCGGGAAGACCCGATCAGTCTCGGAATCCCGGTTACAAGACATTTCGACAATGGTTAAACAAGACCAGCAAAGCCACTCGATGTGCCGGCCATCCTGATAGGAGTCGCATGTATCTCATTCTCAGGGCAACACCGGATGAGATAGGCTACGAGTAAAACCATCCCTCGAGTTTCCCAAAGGTGGCCCCGCAGGTGGCTCGGTTCGGACCAACATTTAGAGAAGCACTGGTCCGGGGGGGTTAAAATAAAGATGACCCTCGGGTTGGCCGACCCAAGGGAAGGGTAATAGGTTGTTAGGAAAATGTAAAACCAAGGTTGGGGCTTGCTAGAGGAGTTTTATTCAAAGCGAACTGTCAAGGGTTCCCATAACACCCAACCACGTTAGGAATGCAAAATCAAGGAACATAACACTGGTATGACGGAAACTAGGGTAGCAAGAGTGGAACAAAACACCAGGCATAAGGCCGAGCCTTCCACCCTTTACCAAGTATATAGATGCATTAATTAAATAAGAGATATTGTGATATCCCAACATATCCATGTTCCAACATGGAGCAAACTTTAGCTTCACCTGCAACTAACAACACTATAAGAGGGTCTGAGCAAAAGCGGTAACATAGTCAAACAATGGTTTGCTAGGAAGGTGGGTTAGAGGCTTGACATGGCAATATGGGAGGCATGATATAACAAGTGGTAGGTAGCGCGACATCGCGATAGAACAAACAACTAGCAAGCAGAGATAGAAGTGATTTCGAGGGTATGGTCATCTTGCCTGAAATCCTGCAAGGAAGAAGAACGAGTCCAAGAAGTAGACAAACAGACGTAGCCGAACGAATCCTCACAAATGCCATGTTATCGGAACTAACCCGAAGAAGTAACACTAGAAATAAGCAAACAACATGGTAAACAACCATCACATAAACATGGCATGATGCACAATCAAGTATGATGCATGTCCAGTTTAAAGAGGCATGGCATGGCAAAGTGCAACAAACAACACTACAAGTTAAGTGGAGCTCAATATGCAACGAGTTGCATATTGATGAAACACCACATGACTTATTTAGTTCACTCTCGTTTATGTACCCAACAAAATTAAATGTTATTAAACATGGCTAGGGGTGAAGCATATGAAAACTACCAATCTAGGCAAGTTTAAATGAGGCCGGAAATAACAAACAACAATTCTGGAAAATCCTCATATGCAATTTATGGATTTGGTACTGTTCTGCCCTAAACCATATTTTGTAGTTGTTAAACATGTAAAGTAAGTACATCATGTTAAACAAGGCATTTTTCTACCCCATTTACATATAAAGATTATTAACTTTGGAGCTACGGTTATTAAGTTATGAAATAAATCATTTTTGCATGGCATTTAAGCAAATTAAAGCAAACAGAAGTTTAAACATTTTAAACATGGATGAAAGTTGGAAATTATTAATCTACACAAAATTATAAGCATTTTACATATAAAGTTTGTCTAATTCCGATGCACGGTTCATGAGTAATTATATGCATGAAGGCTAGGGTCTTTTCTGCAAAACTTCACTCTTTGGATTAAATAGAAAAATTGTCTTGGCAAGAAAAAAACAAAATGGGATGAAACTGGGGGCGGACTAGGATGCTCACATTGGGCCTACAAGGGAGCGTGGAGCTGGGCCTCGCGGGGCACAGGCTGCAGAGACGAGGCGCTGGCGCGACCGGGCTCTACGCGCAGAAGCGCGGTCAACGGTGATGCGGTCCTCACGCAGGCACATGCATGCGAGTGGTTCAGGATCCTCTGCTCGATGCAGAGCGAGCAGAGGCCGGCGGCAGGGCATGAAGGTCGACGTGGGGAACCGGCGGGGACCAAGGGGAAGCAGGGAAGGTCCGGCAGGGACGTGCATCTCCAGGACGGCGGATCTGGCCCGGAACGGGCTTGAACGGCGGCTTCAGGCGATGCAGGGCACAACAAGACAGCGTCAATGGCAAGGGACGGCCGGGAACAAGTGTCTCCGGCCCGGATCTAGTCGACCTCATCCCGTTCCAAGGGTGCAGAGGCGGGGCACGGGACGACGGGGTTCAAGGTGGCCGTGACGAGCTCCTGCACGTCCCTGGTACGGAGATGGAGAGGGAGTTGAGATAGAGGAGGAGAAGGGAACGGGAAGGAGGAAGGGTAGGGACGACGGGGATGGCCTGGCGGTGGTGCTCATCTCCGGCGAGCTGGCAGGTGACGCACGGGACGATGGTGGGGCCGAGCAGAGGAAGTGTACGGGAGGGGCTCCAGAAGAAGCTCCTCTTCTCTAGATCGAGAGGAGACAGGGGCTTCCGGAGAGCGAGGAGGATCTCCTCTCCTTGGATCGTGCGCGTGAGGCAGAGCGCTCCGGCGCGGCAGGGCGAAGGGATCGAGGGAGATTTGGTTGGTGGTAGGTGGGCTGGATCGGGCAGGATCCCGATGAAGAAGGAGACCAGGAGGATGCGCTGATTGGTCCGCTAAGGAAAACGAGTGGCGGCGCACTGATGGAATGGATGGGACAAGGTCTAGGGTTAGGATGAATTTTTATAGCCTATGGGTTTTGGCTAGGGCCTAATCGGTCCCTCCGACTAGATCGGACGGTCAGGAATAAATTGGTTAGCGAGTCCAAATAAGAAAACGAAGATGTTTTATAGATGTTATGGGATGATCTGAATCCAACGATGACGACAGCCCGGGTCAGGTCCGGAACATCTTTCAGATGCGTGCACAAGGAGGGCCGCGGGCTGACAAGAGAGGTTAGGTTGGTGGTAGGTAGTGGACTGTGTAGACGGTCTAGGGAGGAAAGAGAGGGAAAGCCCGACAACAGTTTTTGGAGAGCGAAAACGTCCGACGATTTGACCAACTATATTGTCGCTATAGTTAACCGTTGGGGCGTCAAACGGACTCCAAATGTGATGGAACTTGGCAGGCAACCTACTAACAACATAACAACACCGCACGCCAACTTTCATCCCATTCTGAGAATATTTTCTTGCCACTCATAAAATAATATTTCGGACATCCCGTGGGCGCGTGCAAGTGTGTCTGGGCTCAGAACGGATAATGGAGAGAACTTGGAGACTCGAACGAATGCAAGTTTTGAAAATGCAATGCTGATGATGACATGGCAAGATGCAACACACAAGCGAATGACAAGGCAACAACAGCGAATAACTGGAAGACACCTGGCGCATCGGTCTTGGGGCGTTACAGGCCCCCAGCCGAATACAAGTACGGAGACCTATACGGCTCCGGAATCCGGCGAGAAACCTCATTCGAAAGAAGGGGGTGTGCCTATTCCGCCGGTGACCTCTATCCAACCAGAGGCACCGGATAATCTGCTGGAAGCGCTACGAGGCACTTCCATTGTGGATGAACACCGTATCCTTATGGGTACGGTGATTGAGAGGGTTCAGTCTGTCAAGAGCGGACTAACCGAAGCCTGCAGTAGCCTGCGACAGGTTTTGAGGTAAGCGATGCAAACGAGAAATCCCAATATAGACAGTAGCCCCTAAGACACTGTCTGGTGTTTGGAAAGAAGAGCTAGACAGAGGATCAATTTATTTTCGCAGGAAACTAACTAAATATGTCTTATATGAATAAGCACCCGTCGTTGCTGGCCGCGACCTCACACACTGCCAAAGTCTCCGGACTGAAGCAGAGACTGGAGCGGGCCGAGGAGGAGCTCAGCCAAGCGAGGAAGCAGCTAGAAGACAAGCAAGGTATGTACTGACTGGCTATATATTCGGAAAGAATAAATAATGCTTATTGACCGTAGTGCCATGATATGTGTAGGAGCGGCGACCGAGGTCGAGGTCCTTAAACAGGCCCTAGCCCAGGCTGAGGAGAAAGCTGCCAAGGAAAAAGACGCCCGTGAGAAGCACGAGGCCCGGCTTGATGAGGTCCAGCAAGAGCTCCAGGATGCGGTGAAGAAATGTGAATCCTTGGAGCTAGGCGTTTCGGCTCGAGAGACCGAACTTACTATGGCCCGCCAAAGTGCGGAAGAGGCCCGGATTGAGGCCCAGGGCGCCCTCTAGGAGATCCAGGAGGCCTTGAAAATCACGGCAGGTAAGGCATTTAGTATGCAAAGCAAATATGTGAAGAAGTATCTCTTACTAACCCAGATTCGGAGTTCTGCAGGGGCATTTGCGGATCTGCCGTGTAGTGTGTCTAACGCTGCGGAGTTCTTCCGAGCCGAAGAAGGGAGCTCTATGGAGAAGCTGCTCTGGTCGCAATATCTTGTGCCGGAACATCCAGTGCCCTTTAGCGATCAGCTAAAAGAGCTGGTCGAGCTGCATAGGGTGGCTGAACTTGCCATGAAGGATTTAATAATTCGGCTGTGGCCTACCGAAGCTATACACGGCAGCTACTTCAGGCTCGTGAAGCGGCTGGTAAATGTCTGCCCTCGGCTGGACGTCGTCAAGCGGTCGGTCTGTATCAAGGGCGCGCGCATGGTCTTCGCCCGCGTCAAGGTGTGGTGGGCGAAGATGGACGCCGTCAAGCTTACAACCGGGGGACCGCCAGAGGACAAGGAGCACCGCACGCCCGAGTGGTATTTTGAAGACGTCCTGGAGGGGTCTCGTATTGTGGCAACGCAATGTGCGCAAGACATTATTTTCGAATGAATAGATTCATGTTGTCTCTACCTTGTTATTTAAAAAAATTCACCTCCTATGCGGCCGTGTTGTGCGAAATCCGAGAGTTGGCCAGTCGTCAGCTTCTGCCCCCACGTAGGTAGTACGGGGGTGTTCCGGATGTAATCTTTTTGAAAAGCAAGCAGGACCAGCTTGGTTACTTGATAGCATCATCTCTGAGGATTGAGAAGGGGTTGGCCACCCTAACTCAAAACCAGGAGAGCCTGGAAAGAATCATGGAACAAAAATTCTATGATTTATATGTCAAAGTAACTAAGATTCAGTCTTTTGTGGAGTAGCTACAGGATGACATGCAGGAGAGGAAGGGCAAAACAACCATTGATGCATTTGCCAGAGTGCCTCGAGCTCAGAGATCTGCTGCAGTGCCTATTCCAGACACCAGAGTCACTTCATCTGCACCAGCTATAGCTCCAGCACCTACCCCAGCAGCTCCATCTACTCCAACTGAAGCCTTCGTCCTTGGAGTTCTCCAGACACCACCACCTGAAGACCAAGCCTGAGAGATGTTTCAGTGCTATGCATTTTCTATGAACTTTTTGGTAACTTGTTGCCAAAGGGGGAGAAAAATGTATAGATCATAGGCTTTGAGAGAGAGAGTTTGTTTTTATTCTCTCTTGCTTTGGTGGTTGAACTTTGTTTATCTTTTGATTGCTTGAGATACTATGCTATTATCTGTGAGACATTGATGATCATGTGGTTGATCATAAGCTACACTTATGCTTGTTAGATGATATTATCTTACTTATCCTTATATGATCATTCACTTTGCTTGGTGATGAGTGCATGTATTTAATTCTTATCATTTTGAGCGCTCCACCAAGATGTATGTGACATGGAAGAGTAACCCAAGATCCTAACTCATTGTGCATGTGCAGTCCAAAGCAAATCTTAAGATATGCACAAATTTAGGGGGAGCTCTTGCTTTTCACATACTTCTCAAAGCGACAATATCTTTCACTCTTATTATCATTTGTCGAAGCTTTGATCTATATGTTGTCATCAATTACCAAAAAGGGGGAGATTGAAAGTGCAACTATCCCTGGGTGGTTTTGGTAATTCCTAACAACATATAGCTCATTGAGCTAACATTATTCCAAGATTAATATTTTAGGAAAAGCTCAATGAATGGCATGGCATGGATGAGGAAAGTGGATCCCTCAAAATTCCAAGGACAAAAAGTTTGGCTCAAGCTTCAAGATCAAGACTCTACATTTTATATTTTAGTGATCCAAGATCACATTGAGTCTATAGGAAAAGCCAATACTATCAAGGACGGATGAGGTGTTGCTTAATGGCTTGCTTGCTCAAATTGCTTAGTGATATGCTCCAAAATCCTCAACTACCTTCCCACATCCACATTTGAACTAAACAAAAAGTTAAACTCGGCCCCACCGATTCTATCTATCTGGCGCCACCGAGTTTCAAATGTCATAGCCACTGCCACAAACCCTAGGCAAATCGGTCTCACCGATAGGGATCTCGGTCTCACCGAGATGGGATTGTAATCTCTCTGTTTCCCTTCATAACGTTTCGGTCTTACCGAGATGAGAGATCGGTCCCACCAAGATTGCAATGTAAACTCTCTGTTTCCCTTTTGTAACATTTCGGTCTCACCGAGATGAGTGAATCGGTCCCACCGAGTTTACCTCACCAACTCTCTGGTTAGCTTATTACCAAAATCGGTCCCACTGAGTTTGTGTAATCGGTCACACCGAGATTACGTTATGCCCTAACCCTAACCATATCAGTCCTACCGAGTTGCATCTCAGTCTAATGGTCACTAGGTTTGCTGAATCGGTCCGACCGAGTTTAACCATTCGGTCCCACCGAGTTTGACAAATTGTGTGTAACGGTTAGATTCTGTGTGGAGGCTATATATACCCCTCCACCCACTCTTCATTCGTGGAGAGAGCGCCATCAGAACATACCTACACTTCCAATATACATTTTCTGAGAGAGAACCACCTACACTTGTGTTGAGGTCAAGATATTCCATTCCAACCATATGAATCTTGATCTCTAGCCTTCCCCAAGTTGCTTTCCACTCGAATCTTCTTTCCACCAAATCCAAATCCCGTGAGAGAGAGTTGAGTGTTGGGGAGACTATCATTTGAAGCACAAGAGCAAGGAGTTCATCATCAACACACCATTTGTTACTTCTTGGAGAGTGGTGTCTCCTAGATTGGCTAGGTGTCACTTGGGAGCCTCCGACAAGATTGTGGAGTTGAACCAAGGAGTTTGTAAGGGCAAGGAGATCGCCTACTTCGTGAAGATCTACCGCTAGTGAGGCAAGTCCTTCGTGGGCGACGGCCATGATGGAATAGACAAGGTTGCTTCTTCGTGGACCCTTCGTGGGTGGAGCCCTCCGTGGACTCGCGCAACCGTCACCCTCCGTGGGTTGAAGTCTCCATCAACGTGGATGTACGATAGCACCACCTATCGGAACCACGACAAAAACATCCGTGTCTCCAATTGCGTTTGAATCCTCCAAACCCTTCCCTTTACATTCTTGCAAGTTGCATGCTTTACTTTCCGCTGCTCATATACTCTTTTGCATGCTTGCTTGAATTGTGTGGAGATTGCTTGACTTGTGCTAAGATAGCTAAAATCTACCAAGAACTAAAATTGGGAAAAGGCTAGATTTTTATTTGGTCAAGTAGTCTAATCACCCCCCTCTAGACATACTTTCGATCCTGCAAGTGGTATCAGAGCTTTGGTCTCCATTTGCTTTGATTTCCATAGCTTTTGGTGGTCATAGCCTTGGTTTCACAACCTAGGAGAGTATGGCGTCTAGCGACGGAAATTATCACCTTAGAGGTCCTTACTTTGATGGTACTAATTTTGCTAGTTGGAAGCATAAGATGAAAATGCATATTCTTGGACATAACCCCGCCGTTTGGGCTATTGTGTGTGTTGGCTTGCAAGGTGAATTCTTTGATGGGAGAGAACCAAATTGTGAAGTTACCGCGGATGAGTTGAAGATGCTACAATACAATGCTCAAGCTTGTGATATCCTCTTCAAAAGATTGTGCCCCGAAGAATTCAACAAAATCAGCCGTCTTGAGAATGCAAAGGAATTTTGGGATACTTTGATTGACATGCATGAAGGTACCGACTCCGTCAAGGAATCCAAGTTGGATGTGCTTCAAAGTCAACTTGACAAGTTCAAAATGAAGGATGGTGAAGGTGTCGCTGAAATGTACTCTAGGCTTGCTCTTATCATAAATGAGATTGCCGGCTTAGGGAGTGTAGAGATGACCGATAGATTCATCATCAAGAAGATCCTAAGAGCCTTGGATGGAAAATATGATACCGTGTGCACATTGATCCAAATGATGCCCAATTACAAAGATCTCAAGCCAACGGAAGTCATCGGAAGAATTGTTGCTCATGAGATGTCACTCAAGGATAAAGAGGAACTTCACAACAAATCAAGTGGTGCTTACAAAGCCTCATGTGAAGCCCCCACATCATCGAGTGAGAAACAAACCTTCAATGAAGAATTGAGCTTAATGGTGAAGAACTTCAACAAGTTCTACAAGAGTAGAAGCAAAGAGAGAAGCTCCAAATCAAGGTCCTACAATGACAAAAGATCTTCTAGTCGAGAGCGAAACTGCTACAATTGTGGAAGGCCCAGACACTATTCCAATGAGTGTACGGCCCCCTACAAGAGAAGAGAAGATTCTCCCAAGAGAAGAAGTAGAAGAGAAGAATCACCATCTAGAGAAAGAAGGAGTAGAGATGATCGTTATGAACGAAGACCCTCACGGAGAAGCAAGGATTCGGAAAGAAAGGACAAGTCATCAAGGAGCTACACAAAACGAAGACATCAAGCTCATGTTGGTGAATGGGTATCCGGCTCCGACTCCGACAACCACTCCGAGAGAAGCTATCACTCCGACTCCGAATATACTCAAGATGAAGGTGTTGCCGGTCTAGCACTTGTGACAACCAACTCCTACGACATATTTGACTCACCAAATGAAGGAGTTGGAACATGCTTCATGGCTAAAGGCCCAAAGGTATCACACCCCGAGTATGTTGATTTCAATAGTGATGAAGATGACTTGTTAGGTGATGATGATTTACTTGTTGACAACTCTAGTGATGAATACTATGATGAAACGTCAATTAATCATGCTAATCAAGATAAAACGAATGACAATGATAAGGAGAAGATTGAGTCTCTAACTAAAGAACTAAACACTCTTAAGTTAGCTCATGAAACTATCTTAGGAGATCATCGAGAACTTTTAAGGACTCATGAGAAATTGCGCTTTGAAAAGCTCAACCTTGAGCAAGAGCATGAGTTCTTAAAAGCAATCAATGATGATCTTCGCAAGAAAAGTTCTTCTTACATTGCCAAGCGTTTACTCTTATCCACTTACATGCCTCAAGTCAAGTCTAGTAACAAGAACAAGAAAGATTCTTCCTCTAGTAGTAACAATAATCATGCTAAATCCAATATTGTTGCTTCTAGTAGTTCTCTTGATTCCACTAATGATTCTCTTAGCCAAGTTACACTTGAGCAAGAAAATAGCTTATTGAAGGGAATTATAGAGAAAGGTGTTTACAAGAGCCTTGCCGGAAGTAAGCAATTCGAGGAAATTGTACGCAAGCAAGGAAGGCACCGGAAGAATCAAGGTGTTGGTTTTGAACGAAAGTTCAATGCCAATGGAGTTGAGTGGGAAGAAGATCAATACCCCAAGACGAAGTTTGTTCCTCAACAAGAGAAGTATGATCCTACTTCTCTCAAAGGGACACAAGCTCAAGATGATCTTCCACCACAAGACCACAAGCAAAAAGGCAAGGACAAGCTTCAAGAGGAAATTGATGCATTTGAAGAAGCTCCTAAGGCCTTGGTCAAGTGGGTTCCCAAGACTACTTCAAGTTCCACTTCATCAAGTACAACTACAACACCGAGGATTCCCATCAAGATGGTGTGGATCCCGAAGAAGAAGAACTAGAGAGTTCTTGAGGGTGACTCCGCCAACATACTTCACTCTTATCATCTTGGCAAGAACAAGTGCAATCAACTTCCACATCTTGCACTAGTTCAAGGAGTCACAAACCCTCTTGTTGGTAAGACAAGGGACAAGGTAACCTAAAAGCTTTCATAGACATCATCTTGTGTGTGCATCACTCTATGTCTATGGATATCCTTGTTTGTTCCTTGTGGGACTAACCCGTGTAGGTATTGAAAGTGCAACTCACTCCAATGGATAGCTCCAAATGATCTACATCAACATTGAGCATCCACATCTTCAACATCTACATGAAGTCATCATCGACAAAACCCAAGGTTAGTTCATCCCTCTTAGGGGGGATCTCACATCTAGGGGGATCTTTACTCTAAGAATTGAGCTAAAGCAACTCTAATGGTGTGAACACAACAATGCTTTATGTAAAAGTGGTAACCCCACTTGTGCTTAAACGATGAGTATGACCTATGATCAAATGTTCTCATTTGACTCCTAAGTCAATATACTCATATATAGATGACCTAGTCATCGCAAATTGTTTGATAGATGCTAGAATTGGTTGTGCATGCTTTGCCACATATTTCAATTGCCATTTTATTGTGTGAGGATGTTGATTGTATATTTTACTTATTTGAGGACATCCACTTGTTGTTTTGATTGATTGGTTTTCTTTTCTTTTGCCAAGTGGATGGACAAGAATGCCTAAGAACCCTCTCTAGTTATCTATGCTTTTCCCGTCTCAAACTCTATTCATGCTGCATCACAAAATTTGATCAAGTCAGATTCGAACCACTCCGTGTGAGGAGCACTCAGAGTCTCCGATTCGTCATAGACTTAAACTTCCAAAACTTCTTTGTGTGTTTCGGTCTGACCGATTCCTTCATTTTCGTCATACCGAGATCACTAAGTCGATCTAGGTTTTCAATCTCGGTGCAACCGATTTGAACTTTTCGGTCACACCGAGTTGCTGTAGCTGTCAACAGTTATGCATCTCGGTGCCACCGAGTTGCTCCACTCGGTCACACCGATAGAGTCGGGCTATATATACTCACGGGCAAAATTTTGGAAATTTCTTCGAAACCCCTTCGCCCACGCATAGCTCGCTCTGCCTCCTGTGTCTTCGGATCGTCCTCCTCGTCGCCAGCCACCTCCTATCGCTGGTCTCCGCCGCCGTCAACAGAATTCTTCCCCGCCGTTGCCGCTGTAGCGAGTTCATCGCCGAACTAGGGTATGGACTCGATCACAGTGCTATCCCCGTCCGATTCCTAGCACATTGTGTTCATTATGATTCTTATAATGATTGAAACACTTCTATCCAGTCAAAACACTCCGTAGATTAGAGTTGAATTGAAAATTTAGGGTTAGGTTTCCGCCGAAACCATCTCGGACCCACCGGGTTGCAGAACTCAGTTCCACCGATTCGGCCAAGGCCATTGCACATGTGGTTCTCGGTCTGACCGAGAATTGCAAATCGGTGTGACCGAGTTCAGGACTTTGTGAAACCCTAGCAGTCTCGGTGCCACCAAACTGTGACTTGGTCTGACCGAGTTCACTAGTTTAGGTTCCAACAGCTGCTTCGGTATCACCGAGTTTGCAAATCGGTTGATCCGAAATGCTTTCTGTGGAAAACTAAAACTAAGTTTTTGACTCATTCTTTTGCAAAAACCTCTGCATTTTGTGATGCTCATCCACTCTATCTCATCTATATCTATTCACAGGGTCTGCTGTCAGTGTTTGCAACATGTTTGACCAGAGTGACAGCCAGAACAGGTCAGAGGAGCAGGTTCACCTGAGTGAGGGCACTAGTCCCTCTAGCAGTTCAGATGATGGTAGCAGGAGCACCCCAAGCATTTTGCCAAAGGCTGCCACTAGAGCAAGCAAGAAGAAAACTTCGGAGTCTGAGGATGAAGACTATGTGGCCACTGAGGATGAGGCCACATCAAAGAAGAAAGTGGTTAAGAAGGAGTACAGATCATCTGCAGTTAAGCCAGGAATGAAGATCAAAAGGCCAGCAGGAAGACAACCAATGTCTAAGGCCAGAGCATCCTCTCAAGCATCTTTGGAATCTCAACCCAAAGAGCCTGCTGCAGAAGGAAAGAAAAGGAAGGAAAGGGTCAAGAAGACCATGGACAGAGTGATTGGAAAGGCTTCCATGATGGAAGAAGAAGAGGAAGAAGAGGTTGCTGCACCAGCACCCAAGGCACAGAAGTTTATGGGTGATGCTATCAGGATAGGGGCTGCATCATCAAAGCCCAAAGAAGCACCCAAAGCTGCCTCCAAGCCCAAGACTGCACCAAAGAGAAATACCAGAAACATACCAGCTGCTGAGAAGAACAAGGCCCCAGTGGCTGAGATTGTTGCTGAAGAAGAAGATGAAGAGCATGTTCTGAGAAAATTGAAGCCAAAAATTCCAAACCACAATGATGCTCATCCTGTGGCTGAGAACATGAAGTTCAGGAGAGACCCGGGACTGAGGAAATGGAGAGAGATAGATCCATATGCTACTAGGAGAAGGACTGCTGTTGATTACATGTTCCACACAAAGGAACAGCAGGATTTCTATGAGACAATTTTGTTGGACAAGAAGCCTATAGTGTGTGATATGAGGTGGGTCCACTGGACCTACATGAAGGAAAATGAGGAACACTATCCTGGTGTGTTTGATAGCTTCAGTGCTTGTGGAGTTGCAGACTTTGTTGGGCAGAAGCTCACAAAGTGGAATGAGGATCTCATAATGCAATTCTAGTCCATAGCACACTTCTGTCCAGATGGCAGGATAGTATGGATGTCTGAAGGTACAAGGTACCACTCAACTGTTGAGGAATGGGCAAATCTGATCAATGCTCCTAAGGACGAAGAAGATGACTTGGATGTCTATGCCAAGAAGAAGATGGATCACAACTCTATGGCAAATATGTAGAAGGAGATTCCTGAAGATGATCTTGAGACTCACCAGTTTGGGTCAGTAAAACACTTGCTGTCAGGGATGCCTACAATCAATTGGATCCTTAGGCACACTCTCTTGCCCAAGTCTGGTGATCACAGAATGATCAGAGGCCATGCAATTAACTTGCTACATATATGTGATGTGCCACAAAAGTTCAAGGTCATGAGCCTTATAGTTGAGACTATCAAGAGGACTGCAGCTGACCAGAAAAGAAGTTGTGGATATGCCCCACAGATCCAGGAGTTGATAAATTCAAAGATGGGCACATGCACATACTTGTTGGATAAGGAACACTTGCCTATCTACCCAGAGTTCGAGGACAACCAAGTTGTGATGAATGAAGATGAACCCTCCTCAATGCAAGCACAAGCAAAGAAGGAGAAGGCAAAGAAAGAGAAGGCTACCAAGATGCCAACTCAAGAGGAGGCATCTGAGTACTTTTTGAAAAGCAAGCAGGACCAGCTTGGTTACTTGATAGCATCATCTCTGAGGATTGAGAAGGGGTTGGCCACCCTAACTCAAAACCAGGAGAGCCTGGAAAGAATCGTGGAACAAAAATTCTATGATTTATATGTCAAAGTAACTGAGATTCAGTCTTTTGTGGAGTAGCTACAGAATGACATGCAGGAGAGGAAGGGCAAAACAACCACTGATGCATTTGCCAGAGTGCCTCGAGCTCAGAGATCTGCTGCAGTGCCTATTCCAGACACCAGAGTCACTTCATCTGCACCAGCTATAGCTCCAGCACCTACCCCAGCAGCTCCATCTACTCCAACTGAAGCCTTCGTCCTTGGAGTTCTCCGGACACCACCACCTGAAGACCAAGCCTGAGAGACGTTTCAGTGCTATGCATTTTCTATGAACTTTTTGGTAACTTGTTGCCAAAGGGGGAGAAAAATGTATAGATCATAGGCTTTGAGAGATAGAGTTTGTTTTTATTCTCTCTTGCTTTGGTGGTTGAACTTTGTTTATCTTTTGATTGCTTGAGATACTATGCTATTATATGTGAGACATTGATGATCATGTGGTTGATCATAAGCTACACTTATGCTTGTTAGATGATATTATCTTACTTATCCTTATATGATCATTCACTTTGCTTGGTGATGAGTGCATGTATTTAATTCTTATCATTTTGAGCGCTCCACCAAGATGTATGTGACATGGAAGAGTAACCCAAGATCCTAACTCATTGTGCATTTGCAGTCCAAAGCAAATCTTAAGATATGCACAAATTTAGGGGGAGCTCTTGCTTTTCACATACTTCTCAAAGCGACAATATCTTTCACTCTTATTATCATTTGTCGAAGCTTTGATCTATATGTTGTCATCAATTACCAAAAAGGGGGAGATTGAAAGTGCAACTATCCCTGGGTGGTTTTGGTAATTCCTAACAACATATAGCTCATTGAGCTAACATTATTCCAAGATTAATATTTTAGGAAAAGCTCAATGAATGGCATGGCATGGATGAGGAAAGTGGATCCCTCAAAATTCCAAGGACAAAAAGTTTGGCTCAAGCTTCAAGATCAAGACTCTACATTTTATATTTTAGTGATCCAAGATCACATTGATTCTATAGGAAAAGCCAATACTATCAAGGAGGGATGAGGTGTTGCTTAATGCATTGCTTGCTCAAATTGCTTAGTGATATGCTCCAAAATCCTCAACTACCTTCCCACATCCACATTTGACCTAAACCAAAATTTAAACTCGGCCCCACCGATTCTATCTATCCGGCGCCACCGAGTTCCATATGTCATAGCCACTGCCACGGATTGTAATCTCTCTGTTTCCCTTCGTAATGTTTCGGTCTTACCGAGATGAGCGATCGGTCCCACCGAGATTGCAATGTAAACTCTCTGTTTCCCTTTTGTAACATTTCGGTCTCACCGAGATGAGCGAATCGGTCCCACCGAGTTTACCAGACCAACTCTCTGGTTAGCTTATTACCAAAATCGGTCCCACCGAGTTTGTGTAATCGGTCACACCGAGATTACGTTATGCCCTAACCCTAACCATATCGGTCCAACCGAGTTGCATCTTCGTCCCACCGAAAATCCTAACAGTCACTAGGTTTGCTGAATTGGTCCGACCGAGTTTAACCATTCGGTCCCACCGAGTTTGGCAAGTTGTGTGTAATGGTTATATTCTGTGTGGAGGCTATATATACCCCTCCACCCACTCTTCATTCGTGGAGAGAGAGCCATCAGAACATATCTACACTTCCAATATACATTTTCTGAGAGGGAACCACCTACACTTGTGTTGAGGTCAAGATATTCCATTCCAACCATATGAATCTTGATCTCTAGCCTTACCCAAGTTGCTTTCCACTCAAATCTTCTTTCCACCAAATCCAAATCCCGTGAGAGAGAGTTGAGTGTTGGGGAGACTATCATTTGAAGCACAAGAGCAAGGAGTTCATCATCAACACACCATTTGTTACTTCTTGGAGAGTGGTGTCTCCTAGATTGGCTAGG
This sequence comes from Triticum aestivum, assembly GCF_018294505.1. Classification (NCBI taxonomy): domain Eukaryota; kingdom Viridiplantae; phylum Streptophyta; class Magnoliopsida; order Poales; family Poaceae; genus Triticum; species Triticum aestivum. The sequence continues at coordinate 482,777,187 of NC_057803.1, forward strand.
TGTCACTTGGGAGCCTCCGACAAGATTGTGGAGTTGAACCAAGGAGTTTGTAAGGGCAAGGAGATCGCCTACTTCGTGAAGATCTACCGCTAGTAAGGCAAGTCCTTCCTGGGCGACGGCCATGATGGAATAGACAAGGTTGCTTCTTTGTGGACCCTTCGTGGGTGGAGCCCTCCGTGGACTCGCGCAACCATTACCCTTCGTGGGTTGAAGTCTCCATCAACGTGGATGTACGATAGCTCCACCTATCGGAACCACGAGAAAAACATCCGTGTCTCCAATTGCGTTTGAATCCTCCAAACCCTTCCCTTTACATTCTTGCAAGTTGCATGCTTTAGTTTTCGCTGCTCATATACTCTTTTGCATGCTTGCTTGAATTGTGTGGAGATTGCTTGACTTGTGCTAAGATAGCTAAAATTTGCCAAGAACTAAAATTGGGAAAAGGCTAGATTTTTATTTGGTCAAGTAGTCTAATCACCCCCCTCTAGACATACTTTCGATCCTACAGGGGTGTCGAACTATACTGTAAAAAGTGTTCGGACTTTGTTGCCGTGTTGTGGGGCGCTATGAAGCCCCTGGCAAATTGAAACGTACCAAAGTGTACGGGTGCTATTTGATAAAGTTATCAAAAAAAGAAGGAAGGGTAATAAGCTAGAGCCGTAAAATTTGGACCGCAAACTGTTTCCATTATAATTTCATTGGTGCGTGAAAGCGCATTTATACAAGTAGTGCAATAAGCAGAAGGCTATTTAATATGCCTTAACCAAGGGAGAGCTGCATGTGGGTCCTGAGAACAGGTAAAGGAGTCGTTAAAGAAACAACCTAAAAAATCCCCCGGTACATCCATGCTTCTTGCCGTCTTGGTGTATTTATCCTTCGAAAAGGACGGATGGTCAGGTCGTCAGGGAAACCTGTGGAAAACAAACCTGAAAAGGAGAAAGAAGAAAAAGTGAAAGTCCATGTGTCCGGGGGTGGTCGAGCCATATTGTGGATCACAAGCTAGTTATGCCTCCGTAACGCCCTCAATGCGGCTATATCTCCCACGTGTCGAAGCACGACTTAGAGGCATAACCGCATTGAAAGCAATGTCACAAGTGAGGTAATCTTCACACAACCCATGTAATACATAAGGGAAAGAGATACATAGATGGCTTACAATCGCCACTTCACACAATTACATGAATAAAGCATTACATCATCCAGATACACTCAAGGTCCGACTACGGAACCCAAAATAGGAAGACTACCCCAAATGCTAAACAGATCCCCGATCGACCCCAACCGGGCTCCACTACTGATCAACTAGAACGAAACGACACAAAGGACAAGATCTTCAACGAGCTCCTCCTTGAGCTTGGTTACGTCACCTGCTCGGTAACATCAGCACCTGCAAACTGGTTTTGGAAGTATCTATGAGTCACGGGGACTTAGCAATCTCACACCCTCGCGATCAAGACTATTTAAGCTTATAGGTAAGGTAAAAGGTATGAGATGGAGCTGCAGCAAGCGACTAGCATATATGGTGGCTAACATATGCAAATGAGAGCGAGAAGAGAAGGCAAGGCACGGTCGATAAAACTATGATCAAGAAGTGATCCTATAACAACCTACGCCAAACATAACTCCAACACCGTCTTCACTTCGCGGACTCCGCCGAGAAGAGACCATCACGGTTACACACGTGGTTGATGCATTTTAATTAAGGTCAACTTCAGGTTTTCTACAACCAGACATTAACAAATTCCCATATGCCCATAACCACGGGCACGGCTTTCGAAAGATCAAATCCCTGCAGGGTGTCCCAACTTAGCCCATCACAAGATCTCACGCTCAACGAAGGATATTCCTTCTCCCAAGACAATCCGATCAGACTCGGCATCCCGGTTACAAGACATCCTCGACAATGGTAAAACAAGTCCAGCAACACCGCCCGAATGTGCCGACAAATCCCGATAGGAGCTGCACATATCTCGTTCTCAGGGCACACTCAGATGAGACATCCTACGAGTAAAACCAACCCTTAGGTTGCCCCGAGGTGGCCCCGCAGTCTACTCGGTCGGACTAACACTCAGAGGAGCACTGGCCCAGGGGGGGTTAAAATAAAGATGACCCTTGAGCCGACCGACTCAAGGGAAAGAAAAGGCTATGTGGCGAATGGTAAAACCAATGTTGGGCATTGCTGGAGGAGTTTTATTCAAGGCGAACTGTCAAGGGGTTCCCATTATAACCCAACCACGTGAGGAACGCAAAATCCAGGAACATAACACCGATATGATGAAAACTAGGGCGGCAAGAGTGGAACAAAACACTAGGCATAAGGCCGAGCCTTCCACCCTTTACCAAGTATATAGATGCATTAATTAAGTAAGAGATATTGTGATATCCCAACAAAAATCCATGTTCCAAACATGGAACAAGCTCCAATCTTCACCTGCAACTAACAACACTATAAGAGGGGCTGAGCAAAACGGTAACATAACCAAACAACGGTTTGCGAGGACAAGGTGGGTTAGAGGCTTGGTTCAACAATATGGGAGGCATGATAAGCAAGTGGTAGGTATCGCAGCATAGGCATAGCAAAAGAGCGAGACACTAGCAAGCAAAGATAGAAGTGATTTCGAGGGTATTGTCATCTTGCCTGAAATCCCGCAAGGAAGGAGAACGAGTCCATGAAGAAGATAAACGGACGTAGCCGAACGAATCCTCCCAACACGACGTTATCGGAACTAGCCCAAAGAAGCAACATTGGAAAGAGGCAAACAACATAGTAAACAACCAAGCATAACATGGCATGATGCACAACCAAGTATGATGCATGCCCGGTTTAATGAAGCATGGCATGTCAAAGTGCACAAGCAATCCTACAAATTAAGTGTAGCTCAATATGCAACGAGTTGCATATTGAGGAACACCACATCAATTATTTAGTTCTCTCTCGGTTATGAACCCAGCAATATTAAATGTTGATTAACATGGCAAGAGGTGAGGCATAACAAAACTATACTATCTAGACAATTTAAATGGGGCCGGGTATAACAAACAACGAATTCGGTAAATCCCCATATGCATTAAGCAATCTGGTGCAACAACAATTTTAAACATTTTCAATGTTATTATCATGATGCGAATGACATGAGCAAGTTTATGCAATTTTTATTAAAAGTTTGACAAGAGTATTATGAAGCATTTGGTCGCCATGGCAGAACAAAAGGGGTGCCACGGCAACTACAACGGAAATGGTGCCACGACAACATTCCAGGTGATCCGACAACTCATTGAGATGTCGGTGCAAGAGAAGATGTGGATAACGGATCATGCGAGGATGGTGGGGGTGATCCCGGATTCCGAGTGTCCCACGAGTTGGCGACAAGGAAACGAGTGACAATTTAAACAGGGTGCAAAACACAAGCATCTCAAACATCGCAAGCATACGTTCACGGACGTCGCGTCGAGGTTATACCTTCGAAGCATGCGTTATCGGAGGGGTTCGAGTTTGATGCGGTGTAGGGGAAGTAGACGTTCTCAGGACGCCGAGGGAAGTAGTGGTTCATGTCCGTAGATGTTCGGGGTCACGACATGGAACTTGACGTCCACGGGGTCTTCAACAATGGTCGTGGTACATGTTCCGTAGACGTTAGGGCGGCGTAGTGGTACATGTCACTTGACGGCCTTCAACGGCGGTAGTTGTTCTCGTTTCGTCATGGAAGTAGTTGCACATCTCATAGTGGTACTTGATGATCTCAGAGACGGCGGAAGACGAACTTGGCGGTCCCGTTACACTGTTCTTCGGAGATGGTAGTTGTACATGACCGTATATGTTCAAGGTCATCGGGGTACTTGTCGGTCGGGTCTTGACGGTCTCGTTTTGCGACGGTAGTCGTGCTAGTCGGCGGTAGTGGAACTTGACGAATCCGAGGTCTTCGAGGTCAACGGTAGTTGTACATCTCATAATGGAACTTGACGGATCCAAGGACTCCGGGCGTCGTGGTACTTGTCACGTTCTGAAACCGAAGTGGTACTTGACAATATTCGGGACGGTCTTGGCGATTCCGGAGACACGGTATAGGGACTTGATGCAACACCGCGTAGTTGTCCTTGGGGCATCGGAGCTAGTTGGACTTGCCGGTCTTTACGATCTGAAGGGCACTTGGAGTCTTCGGTCATAGGTGCTTGGCAGGTCGTCGAGGTTGAGTGTGAGTTCATCGGAGCAGGGACTCCGGCGAAGGGAAAGGGAGGCGGCGACCTGCTGTTGACGGTGCTCCGGCGAGATGTCGATAGGGTGCAAGGGCGCCGAGGCCTGAGCTGCTGCTGTTCGATGCAGAGAAAGGAAGCCAGGGGACGCGGAGGAGGCCGGGACGACGGGGAGGCAGCATGGCTCGGCGATGCTGATGACCTCGCGGCCATGCCAGGCGACGGGCACGGCTTGGGGAGGCGCAGGTGACAACGGCGGCAGGGCACCAGCAGGGCAAGGAAGAGGTCGGGCGTCAGGGAGGCAGGCACTCCGGCGAGATGGTGATGGTGCTGCCGCAGCGGAGGAGCTGCAAGGAGGGAGAGTGCGGAGGACGGAGCAGGTCCGGCGAGGAAGATGCAGGGGAGGCCCAGCAGGCTGTGGTGCCCGACGTCCCTAGCGACGCGGCGGGGCGGCGAGCTCGGCCCTCGCGGTGATGGTGGAGGAGAGCAGGGGACGGGATCGTGCAGAGGAGCGAGAGGGAGGAGGAGGTGTAGTGGATCAGGACCCATGGCAGTTGCGGGCGTGCTGGCGTCGGGGAGGAGTGGGGAGACGAGGGAGAGTGGGGGGATCGAAGGCGAAGCCCTGTGCGTGTGTGGCGGCGTAGGAGGAGAACGAAGGGAGAGGGAGAAGGGATCGAAGGAGCGGCCTCCCTAACGACTAGGGTAAGAATTAGGGGTTCGAGAGAGAGAGAGATGGGCTGACCTTGCTGGGCCTAGTGGCCGGCTGGGCCTGGGTGCAACCTCCCTCTCTCTCTCATATACTCCTTAGAAGAAAGAAGGAAGAAAAAAGAGAGAAGAAAAATGAAGGAGAGGGTTAGTGAATGAATTTGAGCAAGAGGTTAAATTTCTTGGACTCACACAAAATGTGTTGATCCAAGAAATTAGGAATGACCAAGATTGAAAGAATAAATTCAAATTTCTTTGAATTTAATTCAAAAGGTTTGAACTAGGACAGGTTTTTCGAAGTGCCCAGAAATGTTGAGAATTTAGGTCGAGCTCCGGAAAAAGATAAAAGAATTTATGGGCGAAGTTTGAGGAGCAAACTCGAAGCAGAAAAGACATGTGATTATTTACAAGTGTGTTATAGGTGATCCCAAACTAATGGAATATTTCGTTATAGCTCCCTATAATATTGGGAGGATATGTTATAAAGAGAAGTCACCCTTCCCTCGATTTAAATGGATCGAAGATCCACACAAATTATTTAGTGGGTTTTAAACGGGTTGCATGATGACATGATGACGTGATGCAAGGCACACGATGCAAAGGGGAAAGCAACAAGCAAAACAAAACACATGACGAAACCCGGAATCCATGGATGGCATCTGAATCTCCGGTCTTGGGGCATTACAGCCTCCATCCATGCCCATGGTATTTTTAGTGCATAGTTATGTACGCGCGGTACAATTGCCGCCACTTGGTCCGGACTGGGACGGAGGCCGAATTGCTAGTCGAGCTCTTGACGAGCCGAGCTGTCCTACTGCGGAATAGTCCGGACTCTCTTGACAGTGTTCGGGAGCTCGGCCGCCGAATTAAGGCTCTGCTTGAAAAGGCCGCTTTGTACTTCTGCTGCTAAGGCAGCGGTGTGCTCCTCAGTGAGGAGGGAGCGTTTTGTGCTTTCATTAACTGTTATGACACCGCGTGGTCCGGGCATCTTGAGCTTGAGATAAGCGTAGTGTGGCACCGCGTTGAATCGAGCAAATGTTGTTCGTCCAAGTAGTGCGTGATAGCCGCTGCGAAAGGGGACGATATCGAAGATTAACTCCTCGCTTCGGAAGTTGTCGGGAGATCCGAAGACAACCTCTTGTGTGATTGAGCCCGTACGGCGGGCCTCTACACCTGGTATGACTCCTTTAAAGGAGGTCTTTGTGGGCTTGATCCGTGATGGATTAATGCCCATTTTACACATTGTATCCTGATAGAGCAGGTTGAGGTTGCTGCCACCGTCCATCAGGACTCGCGTCAGGTGGAACCCATCAATTATCGGGTCCAGGACTAGTGCGGCTGAACCGCCGTGACGGATACTAGTCGGATGATCCTGACGATCGAAAGTGTTTGGGCATGATGACCATGGATTAAATTTTGGGGCAACTGGCTCTATCGCGTAGACGTCCCTGAGCACGCGCTTGTGCTCCCTCTTGGGGATGTGGGTAGCGTATATCATGTTCACAGTTTGGAAACTTCTTCTGTCCCGCTGTGTTCGGTGGCCGGGGCTCCTCATCATTGTCCTCGCTTTGCGATCCCTTCTCCTTGCTTTCGGCATTTCACTTGTTGGCCTGTTTAAAAACCCAACAATCTCTGTTGGTGTGATTGGGTGGTTTGTCTGGGGTGCCATGGATCTCGCACGGACGATCGAGTATGCGGTCCAGGCTGGATGAGCCCGAATTGTTCTTTTTGAACGGCTTCTTTCGCTGACCGGACTTAGAGCCACTAAATCCGGCATTGACCGCCGTATCATCGGTGTTGTCATTATTGTTTCAACGCTTGTGTCTGTTGCGTTGGGATTTGTCATTGCTATTTCTGGCTTCAGAGGTGCCGGCGTTGCTTGCATTGTTTTTGCTACGCGCCAGCCAACTATCTTCACCCGCACAAAAGCGGGTCATGAGTGCCGTGAGGGGCTGCCATGGACTTCGGCTTTTCTTGGCCAAGGTGGCGGGCGAGCCATTCATCGTGTATGCTATGTTTAAAGGCCGCTAGGGCTTCGGCATCCGGACAGTCGATGACCTGGTTCTTTTTGGTTAGGAACCTAGTCCAGAATTTCCTAGCTGACTCTCTGGGCTGTTGAACTATATGGCTAAAGTCATCGGCATCTGGTGGCCGAACATATGTACCTTGGAAGTTGTCGCGGAAGGCGTCTTCCATATCCTCCCAGCTGCCAATAGAGTTTTCGGGCAGACTGTTTATCCAGTGCCGAGCTAGACCTTCGAGTTTTAACGGGAAGTATTTGATGGCGTGGAGGTCATCTCCGCGGGCCATATGGGTATGGAGAAGAAAATCCTCAATCCACACCGCGGGATCAGTTGTTCCATCGTATGATTCAATATTCACGGGTTTAAACCCTTCTGGGAATTCATGCTCCATTACTTCGTTAGTGAAGCAAAGAGGGTGTGCGGCGCCCCTATATGAGGCCACATCACGACATAGCTCCGATGGAGTCCGTCTGCGGTTTTCGTCCCGCGCATGACTAGGCTTGTCACGTCCGAATAGATAGCCCTCGTCATGTGTCGGGGCACGTCCTCGCGATCCGTAGATCGATCTGGTATGTCCTGCTCTATTGTCCAGGTGTTGCCGAAGGTCATATGTATAACCACGACCTGTTTTATCTCTGCCTTTACGATGAGGCGGGGCGGGCTGGTGTTCGGCTTGAGTTGCTGTTTTATCCCGACCACATGGCGGTCGGTCAGCCGCATTGCGCGATGATGGTACGGGCTCTGGTGCCTCGTCATCGAATTGAGGTAGAAATTTGCGCTTCGGGTAGCTTTTGGCTAGGCGCTTGAGGATGTATTCTTCGGCTGCTAGGACATCGGTCCATCTATCATTCAGCAAATCTTGGTCAGCTTGAAGCTGCTGCTGCTTCTTTTTCAGGCTCCTTGCAGTGGCTATTAGCTGGCGCTTAAAGCGCTCCTGCTCGAGAGAGTCCTCAGGTACGATAAAATCCTCGCTGCCGAGGCTCACCTCCTCCTCGGAGGGCGGGAGATAACTACTGTCCTCCGAATGTTCGTTTATGGCCTGTTCATTAGGGCTAACTTGCCCATCTTCCCGATCGTCCTGTTCGACAGTTTGTTCGCCGGGGTCTTCTCTGTCTTCGACACCGTCTGGAGTGTTATCGTCTCCCGTGTCGGTGTTGCTGTCTTTTTCACGACACGACCTAAAGCAGCGCCGCTGACGCTGGTGTTTTGGTTGTATCACATGAGGTTCGTCCTCAAATGGATCTTATTTGTCATCATCGTTAGTTCTTTTAGGTGTATCCACCATGTACAGGTCGTAAGAAGAGGTGGTCGTCCAGCGTCCGGTAAACGGCGGGTCTTGGCCCTGCTCCTCATCCGCATCGTCGTCCATACCGTCGATGTCTTCGGAGCCGTAATCGAGCGTGTCGATTAAGTCTTCAACAATGGCTATGAAGTGGGCGGTGGGTGGGAAGCGAAATTCTCTGTCATCAGAGTCTAGTTCGAACCGGATATAATTCGGCTGTGAGCCCCCCCCGCTAAGGATAGTGCTCTTAACGAGTTTAACACATCGCCCAAAGGCGGGTGCCAGAAGATGTCCGCGGAGCTGAATTCAACGATCGATGACCGATCAAGCTCGACGTATGCGGACGCACAAGGTTCGGAACCTGTAGCCGGAGACGAGTCCATGGTTCCGGTGACGCAGATGTCACTTGAGGTTAGGTTTGTGTGTGGCTCCAATGCCGCTTAGTCTGTGGCTTCCGTGGCAGGGTTGAGCTTCCCGTCCTCGGATGGCGTGATCTGCTCCAGAGCTGAGGCCAGAGCAGCTACAGGTACTATCTCCTGTGTATGGTCCGATGACAGACTTACGTCGTGTTCATCATGGTGGCAGGGAGCAGCTGCCGTGGTCTCGAATCCGTCGAAGATCAAGTCTTTGCGGATATCCGCAACATAATTCAAGCTTCCAAATCTGACCTGATGGCCAGGGGTATAGCTTTCGATCTTCTCCAGATTGTCAAGCGAGTTGGCCCGCAGTGCGAAGCCGCCGAATACGAAGGTCTATCTGGGGAGGAAGACTTCCCCTTGGACAGCGTTGTTGTAGATGGTCGAAGGAGCCATCGAACGTTTTGATGATGTCACAGTGGAACTCTCAATGAAAGCACCAATGTCGTTGTCAAAACCGACGGATCTCAGATAGGGGGTCCCGAACTGTGCGTTTAAGGTCGATGGTAACAGGAGACAGGGGAAAAATTATGCTCATGATCTTCACTTATATTTGTTTGAGCTTATGAAAAGCAACACATGAAAATTAGTCCCAAAGTGATAGATATCCAAGAAGAATATAATAAAAACTTTCATGAAGATCATTGGACAAAATAAACTTGATTCTTAGTTATAGTTTTGAGATATGATGATGTGATATGTGAGTCATCTTGATGAGTAATTATCCTTTACTAAGCATATTAGTGTTAAGGTTTGTGATTCCCTATGCAAGCACGAAAGTCAATAGTTGTGCAATAAAAGTATATCCTACTTATGGTGCATTATTCGGTGTTAATTATGCTTAATGCTCATTTATGAGATTATTCGTTTCTTGGTTGGTCGCTTCTAAATCTTTTGCTAGCCTTCATTTTGCACTAAGTATGATCACTACTTGTGCATCCAAAAACCTTTAACCAAGTTTTGACACACGAGTCCACTATATCTACCTATATGCAGTATTCTTTTGCCGTTCTAAGCAAATTTGCATGTGCCATCTCTAATTTTCAAAAATAAACTTCTCTTTTGTGTGTTTTCACTCGCGGAGCGGTGAGGGGTGGCTAATATTTTCCATGCTAGATGTGTTATTCTCCGGATGGGTGTTTATTCACTTGTCATTGCACGAGAGTAAGACAAAGGTATTAGGGATGCCCAGTCCCGAAATGAAAAATGAATTTACTTTATGTTGTCAAATAATAAATTCCTTGGAAAGTGTTGGTATGGAGGGCAACCGTGGATACAGCTAGCCATGGAAAGTGAAAGTATGGTGGAAAAAGGAATAAACTTTATTTTCTCTTTGGGAACTGCCTATGATATATCTAAGCATGGAAATTGTAAGTGCATCTAGTGCCACCCCTAGTTGGTTTTGGAGTATTGACGAGAAACCTGGTTGAGGGACTAATGTGTTTGTGAGAATTGCATGATAACACAGGTAGTAGTCCCTCATTGATTCGGTTTACCTACCGGAGATGACCCCTATAAATGTGTGAAGACATTCAAGACAATGGTGGTCTATGAAGAGTTTCACATTGAAGACTATGACATGAGAAGACATCGTATGAAGACTATGGATTGCAAAGACATAGTTGTTTCGTAGTTTCCTTTTCTTCTTTGTTGAGTCATAGGAACCACCATACTATTAAGTGGGGTCCAAGTGAACAAAGTCAGAGTGACTGAAGTGATGCTCAACCAAATCCTATGTCTTTGAGTGAAGACAATGAGAGCAAATCTTATCCAGAGCTAGATAAGTCAGCTTTACTTGTAGCCCAAGTCAAGTTGCCGCGTGTGTTTGAAATCTGACCGTTTGACACGTGTCAGTTCCTTAGTGGCACGGGGTCATTTCGAACAAATCAGGTCGGGTTGCCTCCTGGCTATAAATAGCCCACCCCCTACACCATAAATTGGTGGCTGCTCAGAGTTAGTGCACGGCTTTTGTCGTTTGAGAGCAACCCACCTCGAAGCCTTTGAGAGAAATCCTTGCGAGGACAAAGCCCTAAACACCCAGAGCCAAAGAGTGTTAGGCATTACTGAAGTCTTTCTGTTTGCGTGATCTGAATACTTGTTACACTTGAGGACTGTGAATCGTCTAGTCAGTTAGGTGTCGCATTCTGAGCATCTAAGAGTCAGTGTGGATCGCCGGTGAACGAAGTCTGTGAAGGTTTGTAAGTCTACCTTCAAGACTTACCAGAGTGATTGGGCGAGGACTGTGTGTCCTTAGCTCAAGGGGAATAAGGTGAAGACGCGGTCTTCTGAGTTGAATCTCGGCCTTCCTAACCAGACGTACAGTTGTCATAGCAACTGGAAGTGGTCCAACAAATACCTGTCCTCACTAAGCAACTGGTTCTATCCTTACCTCTCTCTTTACTTACAGTTTGTCTTGGTGAAGTCATTGCCTGCTTGCATGATCTGATTGACCTCACTGTGTGAAGACTGTTGTTTATTGGCTTCATACTATTTTCATCTTGATCCATACTACCCAGCTGCTGATAGTCTTCGTGCTTTTACTTCATTGCTTACTTGACTATGGCTTCTCTAGTGTAGTCTACCTTTCACTGCATATCAATAGGTTCATTTCTACTATTTGTCTTCAAAGCCCTCGTGTTTTGAAGACTTTCATAAAAATAGCCTATTCACCCCCCCTCTAGTCGATAACTAGCACTTTCAAAAAGTATTGGGAACTCTAAGTCATTTTCGTTGGTGGGATGGATACACCTCCCAAAATGTTTTTATCTCTAAGTTTTTCGCTTTGAGCTCTCGCACCTCTACAAATCCCTACTTCCCTCTGCGAAGGGCCTTTCTTTTACTTTATGCAATTTTTATTTTTGAATTCGAGTTTACATTTTCTCTTATAAAAGCAGCAACTAGGACGCAATATGATCAAACTTTAGTATTGGATGTAGCTAATATATGAATGTGTTTCATGAATGGATCAATGGTTGAGCATGATGGGCTAGGGATAGATTATTTTATCGTTGATATTTTGAAAGACATGGTTGCTTGTTGATATGCTTGAGTATTTAATTATCATGTCAAAACAAGACTATTGCTTTGAATAATATAAAAGTCCATGTCCATGCTATAAAGAAAAGAAATATGATATGACATGTTAGGCAGCATTCCACATCAAAAATTCTGTTTTTATCACTTCCCTCCTCGAGGACGAGTAGGAGTTAAGCTTGGGGATGCTAATACGTCTCCAACGTATCTATAATTTTTGACTGTTCCATGCTATTATATTATCAATCTTGGATGTTTTATAATCATTTTATATCATTTTTTGGTAATAACCTATTGAGATAGTGCCAAGGGCTAGTTGCTGTTTTCCGTTTTTTTACATCACAGAAAATCAATGTCAAACGGAATCCAAATGCCACGAAACTTTATGGAGAGTTTTTATGGGCCAGAAGGAACACAACAGGCCCTGGCTGCGCCTGTGGGGTGCTCCGAGGGGAGCACAACCCACCAGGGCATGCCAGGAGGCCCAGGCGCGCCTTGGTGGGTTGTGCCCACCTCTGGTGCCCCCCGGACCGCCTCTTTGCTCTATAAATACCCCAATATTCCCAAAATCCTAGGGGAGCTGACAAAATATTGATCCAGCCGCCGCAAAGTCCATAACCACCAGACCCAATCTAAACACCATCTCGGATGGGGTTCACCACCTCCATTGGTGCCTCTCCGATGATGCGTGAGTAGTTCTTTGTAGACCTTCGGGTCCATAGTTAGTATCTAGATGCCTTCCTCTCTCTCGTTTGATTCTCAATACAATGGTCTCTTGGAGATCCATATGATGTAACTCTTTTGCAGTGTGTTTGTTGGGATCCGATGAAGTTTGAGTTTATGATCAGATCTATCTCTTTTTATCCATGAAAGTTATTTGAGTTTCTTTGATCTCTTTTATGCATGATTGCTTATAGCCTCGTATATCTTCCCCGATATTTGGAGTTTTGTTTGGCCAACTTGATCTATTTATCTTGCAATGGGAAGATGTGCTTTGTAGTGGGTTCAATCTTACGGTGCTTGATCCCAGTGACGGAAGGGGAACCGACACATATGTATCATTGCTACTAAGGATAAAAAGATGGGGTCTATCTCTACATAGATAGATCTTGTCTACAACATGTCATCATTCTTATTGCATTACTCCATTTCTCCATGAATAATACACTAGATGCATGTTGGATAGCGGTCGATGTGTGGAGTAATAGTAGTAGATGCAGGCAGGAGTCGGTCTACTAATCTTGGATGTGATGCCTATGTAATGATCATTGCCTAGATATCGTCATGAGTATTTGAAGTTCTATCAGTTGCCCAACAGTAATTTGTTCACCCACCGTTTGTTATTTTTCTCGAGAGAAGCCACTAGTGAAACCTACGGCCCCCGGGTCTCTTTCTCATATTATTTGCCTTTGCGATCTATTTTCTTTTGCATTTATTTTTAGATCTATTAATCCAAAAAACCCAAAATACTTTGCTGCACTTTATTTTATTTGCAATCTATTTATTCATTCTATTACAACTTTTTCTCGTCACGCACCAACTTCTGGCACCGTTACCCGAAAGGTATTGACACCCCCTTTAACACGTCGGGTTGCGAGGATTTGTTATCTGTGTGCAGGGGTTGTTTACGTTGTGTTTCTTGGTTCTCCTACTGGTTCGATAACCTTGGTTTCATATCTGAGGAAATACCTACCGCCGCTGTGCTGCATCATCCCTTCCTCTTTGGGGAAATACCGACGTACCTTCAAGCGACATGACACTTTCATTGTCACACCAAAGAGGCACTTTGTCACAAGTGACACCGTAATCCTTTAAAGTTTGCCTCATCCATAGAAGTTGAGCACAACAACTACCGGCGGCCACATACTACGCTTTGATGGACGAGAGAGACACACAACTTTGCTTCTTAGAAGACCAACTCACCAAATATCAACCAAGAAATTGGCACCCTCCGGAAATGGACTTCCTATCCACTTTGTCTCCCACTCAATCCGAGTCCGAAATGCCCACAAGGTTGAAGTTAGCTCCTCTTGGGTACCATAAGCCAAAGTTTGGGGTATGATCCAAATATCGAAAGATTCGCTTGACTGCCACATAGTGGCTTTCCTCAGGTGCGGCTTGAAACCGTGCACAAATTCCCACACTCAACATGATATCTAGTCTAGATGCACAAAAGTAAAGCAAGGAGCCAATCATGGAGCAATATACCCTTTTGATCTACCGCTTTACCATTGGGATCTATGTGTAGGATCGAAAGTATGTCTAGAGGGGGGTGATTAGACTACTTGACCAAATAAAAATCTAGCCTTTTCCCAATTTTAGTTCTTGGCAGATTTTAGCAACTTTGCACAAGTCAAGCAATCAACCTACACATGCAATTCTAAGATATAGCAGCGGAAAGTAAAACAATTGCATATGAAGGTAAAGGGAGGAGTTTGAGAGAGCAAACACAATGTTGACATGGAGATTTTTTATCCGTGGTTCCAATAGGTGGTGCTATCGTACATCCACGTTGATGGGGGCTTCAACCCACGAAGGGTAATAGTTGCACGAGTCCACGGAGGGCTCCACCCACGAAGGGTCCACAAAGAAGCAACCTTGTCTATCCCACCATGGCCGTCGCCAACGAAGGACTTGCCTCACTCGGGTAGATCTTCACAAAGTAGGCGATCTCCTTTCCCTTACAAACTCCTTGGTTCAACTCCACAATCTTGATGGAGGCTCCCAAGTGACACCTAGCCAATCTAGGAGACACCACTCTCCAAGAGGTAACAAATGGTGTGTTGATGATGAACTCCTTGCTCTTGTGCTTCAAATGATAGTCTCCTCAACACTCAACTCTCTCTCATAGGATTGGATTTGGTGGAAAGAAGATTTGAGTGGAAACCAACTTGGGGAAGGCTAGAGATCAAGATTTATGTGGTTGGAATGGAATATCTTGACCTCAACACAAGTGTAGGTGGTTCTCTCTCAGAAAATGTATGTTGGAAGTGTAGGCACGTTCTGATGGCTCTCTCCATGAATGAAGAGTGGGTGGAGGGGTATATATAGCCTCCACACAAAATCTAATTGTTACACACAATTTACCAAACTCGGTCGGACCAATTTAGTAAAAAATGTGAACGTTAGGATTTTCGGTGGGACCGACACGTCAACTCAGTGGGACCAATTTCTTTAGGGTTAGGGCATAACGTAATCTCGGTGAGACCAATTACACAAACTCGGTGGGACCTATTTTGGTAATAGAGAAACAGAGAGTTGGTCAGGCAAACTCGGTGGGACCGATTCGCTCATCTCGGTTGGACCGAAACATTACGAAAGGGAAACAAAGAGTTTGCATTGCAATCTCGGTGGGACCGATCGCTCATCTCAGTTTGACCGAAACGTTACAAAGGGAAATAGAGGGATTACAATCCCATATCGGTGAGACCGAGATCCCTATCGGTGAGACCGAAAAGACTAGGGTTTCTGGCAGTGGCTATGTCAAGAGAACTCGGTGGTGCTGGATAGAAAGTTTCGGTAGGGCCGAGTTTGACTTTAGGTTTGGGACATATGTGGATACGAGAAAGTAGTTGAGGGCTTTGGAGCATATCACTAAGCATTTTGAGCAAGAAACTCATTAAGCAACATCTCACCCCCTCTTGATAGTATTGGCTTTTCCTATGGACTCAATGCGATATTGGATCACTAAAATGAAAAATGTAGAGTCTTGTGCATTGAGCTTGAGCCAATCTTTTTGTCCTTAGCATTGTGAGGGGTCCACTTTCTAATCCATGCCATACCTATCATTGAGCTTTTCTGAAATATTTATCTTGAAATAGCATTAGCTCAATGAGCTATATGTTGTTAGGAATTACCAAAACCACCTAGGGATAGTTGCAGTTTCAATCTCCCCCTTTCTGGTAATTGATGACAACATATAGATCAAAGCTTCAACAAATGATAATAAGATTTAAAAACATCGCCTCTTTGAGAAGTATGTGACAAGCAAGAGCTCCCCCTAAATTTGTGCATTATTTAAAATTTCCTTTTGAATGCAAATGCACAATCGATTAGGATCATGGGTTACTCTTCCATGTCACATACATCTTGGTGGAGCGCTCAAAATGATAGAAATTAAAAGCATGCACTCATCACCAAGCAAGTGAATTATCATATAAGGATATAAGAGATAATATCATCCAGCAAGCATTAAGGGTAGCATATGATCAAACACGTGATCAAACAAGTATCTCATAAGAACATAAAGTATCTCACACAAGCACACAATAAACAAGTTCAACAAAAAACAAGAGAGATAAAAAGCAACACTCTCTCGAAGCCTATGATCTATACATTTTTCCCCTTTGGCAACAAGTTACCAAAAAGTTCAAAAATGCATAGTGCTAAACGTCTCTCAGGCTTGATCTTCGGGAGGTGGTGTAGAGAGAACTCCAAGGACGAAGGCATCAGTTGAAGTAGCTGGAGATGATGGAGTGGCTGCTGGCGGTGGCACTGGAGCTGTAGCTGCTGGTGCTGATGTTGTAGCTCTAGTATCTGTGACTAGCACTGGAGCAGACCTCTGGCTTCAGGGCACTCTAGCAAAAGAATCTGTAGTTGACTTGCCCTTCTTCTCCTCCACTTCCTCTAGAAGTTGCTCAACTGCTGACTGAATCTCAGTTACTTTGACATCAAGATCATATAATTTCTGCTCAATGATCCTCTCCAAACTCTCCTGGTTTTGAGTTAGGGTGGCCAAGCCCTTCTCAATCCTCAAAGTGGATTGGATCAAATATCCAAGCTGATCTTGCTTGGTCTTCAAGAACACTTGAGATGCCTCTTCAATAGTTGGCATCCTTGCAGCTTTCTCGTCTTTGGCTTTCTTCTCCTGTGCTTGAATTGATGATAGTTCATTCTCATCCATCACAACTGTGTTGTCTTCAAATTCAGGGTATATGGCCAGGTGCTCCTTATCCAATAGATATTTGCCTGTGCCCATCTTGGAGTTGATGAGCTCCTAAATTTGTGGGGCATACCCACAGCTTCTCTTCTGATTAGCTGCTATCTTTTTGATTGTCTCTATAATCAGACTCATGACTTTGAACTTTTGAGGCACACCAAACAAATGTAGAAAATTGATAGCATGTCCTCTGATCATCTTGTGATCACCTGACTTGGGTAGCAATGTGTGCCTTAGGATCCAGCTGATGGTAGGTAGACGAGACAACAAGAAGTGGACAGATCCAAACTTATGAGTCGCTAAAGCATCATCTGGGATCTCTCTGTATATGTGTGCCATAGTGTTGTGGTCTTTCTTCTTCTCGGCATAAACATCCAAGTCATCCTCATGTTCTTCTGGGGCACTGATCAACTGAGCCCATTCTTCAATAGTGGATTAGTACCTAGTACCTTCATACATCCAAACTATCCTTCCATCTGGATAGAAGTGGGCTGTGGAGTAAAACTACATGATGAGCTCATCGTTCCACTTGGTGAGCTTTTGGGCAACAAATGTATCAACTCCACATGCTTTGAAGCTGTCATATACTCCTGGATAGTGATCCTCATTCTCCCTGATGTACTCCCAGTCAATCCATCTCATGTCACACACTATGGGCTTCTTGTCAAGCAGGACAGTCTCATAAAAGTCTTGTTGTTCCTTTGTGTGGAACCTGTAATCCACAACAGTTCTCCTCCTGACAGCATATGGATCAGTCTGTCTCCATAACTCAGTCATGAATCCTTCCTGATCTTCATATTTTCTGCAATAGGAAGTGCATCATTGTGCTCAGGGATCTTGGGCTTGAGCTTCCTTAGCACTTGGACTTCATCATCTTCTTCATCAACAATCTCAGGCACTGGGGACTTGTTCTTTTCTGCAGCTGGAATGTTCCTGGTGCTTCTCTTGAGTGCATACTTTTGAGCTAGAGCTTTGGGAGCAGACTTGGGATTAGATGGAGCAGCCCCTGATCTGATTGCATCTCCCATAAGCTTCTAAGCTTTGTGTGCTGGAGCAGCATCCTCTTTCTCTTCTTCATCATCTCTCATCATTGATGGCTTGCCAATAACTCCGGCAATGGTCTTCTTGACCCTTTATTTCCTCTTCTTGCCTTCACCTCCTTCTTTGGGTTCAAGAGTGAACTCCATTGTTTCTTGAGTGGAGGCTCTCGCTTTTGACATTGGAACTCTTCTTGCTAGAGCCTTTGTTTTCAGTCCTGGCTTACTTGCAGCAGCTGTGCCATACTCCTTTTTCAGCACCTTTTTCCTTGAAGTGGCCTCATCCTCAACACCCACATAATCCTCATCTTTAGAATCTGAGGTTTTCTTCTTCCTTGTCCTGGTAGCTGCTTTTGGTAGGTTACTAGGTGTGCTCCTTCTGCCCTCATCATAGCTGCTGGAGGGACTAGTGCCCTCACTCAACTGAACCTACTCTTCAGACTTGTTCTGACTGTCACTTTGATAATACATCTTTAGGCAAACTGTCAGCAGACCCTGTGAATAGGTTGTAGATGAGGTAGAATAGATGAGCATCACAAAGTATAGAGGTTTTGCAAAACAATTGAGTCAAAAAGCTTAGTTTTAGTTCTCTACAGAAGTGATCTCGGAGCTACCGAATTGACAAACTCGGTGATACCAAAGCAACACTTGGAATCTAATTTAGTGAACTCGGTTGGGCCGAGTCACGGTTTGGTGGCACCGAGATTGCTAGGCTTTCATAGAATCTTGAACTCGGTCACACCGATTTGCACGTTTCGGTTGGACCGAAAAGCGCATGTGCAATGGCCAAGGCCGAATCGGTGAGACCGATTTCTACATTTCGGTCGGTCCAAGATGAGTTCTACGGAGAGCTAACCCTAAAATTTTCGAATCAATCTAGACCAAAGGAAGTTCTAGCTGGATGGATCAATCTCAATCGTGGCAAGAAACATGGCATTGTTCTTGGGCTTGGAATCGGAGTGAAAAAGACAACACAAGGGGTCGAACACTTACCCTAGAGCGGCAAGTGTTCGCTACGGCGGCAATGGCGGGGTAGATTGCCGTTGACGGCGGCGGAGACCAGTGGCGGGAGGTCGCTGGCGGCGAGAGGACGATCTGGAGACCCGGAGAGGCAGAGAAGGTTACGCGTGGGTGAAGGGTTTTGGTTAATTTTCCAAAATTTGACCCGTCAGTATATATAACCTGACCCTGTCGGTGTGACCGAGTGGAACAACTCAGTGGCACCAAGATGCCAAACTGCAGGCAGTTACTGCAACTCGGTGTGACCAAAAGGTTCTAATCTGTTGCATCGAGATTGAAAACCTAGATCAACTAAGTGATCTCGGTAGGACCGAAAAGGATGAATTGGTCAGACCGAAATGCACAAAGAGGTTTTGGAAGTTTAAGTCTATGACGAATCGGGGACTCCGAGTGCTCCTCACATAGAGTGGTTCGAATCTGACTTGATCAAACTTTGTGATGTAGCATGAATAGAGTTTGAGACGAGGAAAGCACATATAGCTAGAGGGAGTTCTTAGGCATTCTTGTCCATCCATTTGGCAAAAGAGAAAAAGCCAAACAATCAAAGCAACAAATGGATGTCCTCGAATGAGAGAAATATGCATCCAACATGCTCACACAATAAAATGGCAAATGAAATATGTGACAAAGCATGCACAGACACTCTAGCATCTATCAAGCAATTGGCGATGACTAGGTCATCTATATATGAGTATATTGACTTAGTAGTCAAATGAGAACATTTGATCATAGGTCATACTCATTGGTTAAACACAAGTGGGGTTACCACTTTTACATAAAGCATTGTTGTGCTCACACCATTAGAGTTGTTTTAGCTCAATTTTAGAGTAAACCTCCCCCTAGATGTGATGTCCCCCCTAAGAGGGATGAACTAACCTTGGGTTTTATCGATGATGACTTCATGTAGGTAATGAAGATGTGGATGCCCAATGTTGATGTAGATCATTTGAAGCAATCCTTTGGAGTGAGTTGTGAAGGAAATATGCCCTAGAGGCAATAATAAAGTTATTATTTATTTCCTTATATCATTATAAATGTTTATTATTCATGCTAGAATTGTATTAACCGGAAACATAATACTTGTGTGAATACATAGACAAACAAAGAGTCACTAGTATGCCTCTACTTTACTAGCTCATTAATCAAAGATGGTTATGTTTCCTAACCATAAACATGAGTTGTCATTTGATTAACGGGATCACATCATTAGGAGAATGATGTGATTGACATGACCCATTCCATTAGCTTAGCACCCGATCGTTTAGTATGTTGCTATTGCTTTCTTCATGACTTATACATGTTCCTATTACTATGAGATTATGCAACTCCCGTTTACCGGAGGAACACTTTGTGTGCTACCAAACGTCACAACGTAACTGGGTGATTATAAAGGTGCTCTACAGGTGTCTCCAAAGGTACATGCTGGGTTGGCGTATTTCGAGATTAGGATTTGTCACTCCGATTGTCGGAGAGGTATCTCTGGGCCCTCTCGGTAATGCACATCACTTAAGCCTTGCAAGCAATGCAACTGATAAGTTAGCTGCAAGATGATGTATTACAGAACGAGTAAATAGACTTGCCGGTAACGAGATTGAACTAGGTATTGAGATACCGACGATCGAATCTTGGGCAAGTAACATACCGATGACAAAGGGAACAAACGTATGTTGTTATGCGGTCTGACTGATAAAGATCTTCATAGAATATGTAGGAGCCAATATGAGCATCCAGGTTCCGCTATTGGTTATTTACCGGAGACGTGTCTCGGTCATGTCTACATTGTTCTCGAACCCGTAGGGTCCGCACGCTTAATGTTACGATGACAGTTTCATTATGAGTTTATATATTTTGATGTACCGAACGTTGTTCGGAGTCCCGGATTTGATCATGGACTTGACGAGGAGTCTCGAAATGGTCGAGACATAAAGATAGATATATTAGACGACTTTATTTGGACACCGGAAAGGTTCCGGGTGAGATTGGGACAATACCGGATCACCCGGAGGTTATCGGAACCCCCCGAGAGGTATATGGGCCTTATTGGGCCTTAGTGGAAAGGAGGGGAAAGGAGAAAGGGAGGGGGCGCGCCCCCCCAAGCCCAATCCAAATTGGGAGGGGGGTCGGCCCCCCCTTTCCTTCCTCCCTCCTTCCTCTTCCTTCCCTCTCCTACTCCTAATAGGAAAAAGGGGAGTCCTACTCCCTGTGGGAGTTGGACTCCCCCCTAGGGCGCGCCACCCTCCTTGGCCGCCCCCTCCTCCACTCCTTTATATACAGGGGCAAGGGGGCACCCCGTAGACACAACAGTTGATCATTGATCTTTTAGCAGTGTGCGGTTTCCCCCTCCACCATAGTCCTCGATAATATTGTAGTGGTGCTTAGGCGAAGCCCTGCGACGGTAAAACATCAAGATCGTCACCACGCTATCGTGCTGATGGAACTCATCCCCAAAACTTTGCTGGATCGGAGTCCGGGGATCATCATCGAGCTGAATGTGTGCTAGAACTCGGAGGTGTCATAGTTTCGGTGCTTGATCGGTCGGGCCGTGAAGACGTATGACTACATCAACCGCGTTATGCTAACGCTTCCGCTTCTGGTCTACGAGGGTACGTAGACAACACTCTCCCCTCTCATTGCTATGCATCACCATGATCTTGCTGTGCGTAGGAAAATTTTGAAATTACTACGTTCCCCAATAGTGGTATCAGAGCCAGGTTTTATGCGTTGATGTTATATGCACGAGTAGAACACAAGTGAGTTGTGGGTGATATAAGTCATACTTCTTACCAGCATGTCATACTTTAGTTCGGCGGTATTGTTGGATGAAGCGGCCCGGACCGACATTACGCGTACACTTACGCGAGACTGGTTCTACCGACGTGCTTTGCACACAGGTGGCTGGCGGGTGTCAGTTTCTCCAACTTTAGTTGAACCGAGTGTGGCTACGCCCGGTCCTGTCGAAGGTTAAAACCGCACCAACTTGACAAACTATCGTTGTGGTTTTGATGCGTAGGTAAGAACGGTTTTTGCTAAGCCCATAGCAGCCACGTAAAACTTGCAACAACAAAGTAGAGGACGTCTAACTTGTTTTTGCAGGGCATGTTGTGATGTGATATGGTCAAGACATGATGCTAAATTTTATTGTATGAGATGATCATGTTTTGTAACCGAGTTATCGGCATCTGGCAGGAGCCATATGGTTGTCGCTTTATTGTATGCAATGCAATCACGCTGTAATGCTTTACTTTATCAATAAGCGGTAGCGATAGTCGTGGAAGCATAAGATTGGTGAGACGACAACGATGCTATGATGGAGATCAAGGTGTCGCGCCGGTGACGATGGTGATCATGACGATGCTTCGGAGATGGAGATCACAAGCACAAGATGATGATGGCCATATCATATCACTTATATTGATTGCATGTGATGTTTATCTTTTATGCATCTTATCTTGCTTTGATTGACTGTAGCATTATAAGATGATCTCTCACTAAATTTCAAGATAAAAGTGTTCTCCTTGAGTATGCACCGTTGCCAAAGTTCGTCGTGCCCAGACACCACATGATGATCGGGTGTGATAAGCTCTACGTCCATCTACAACAGGTGCAAGCCAGTTTTGCACACGTAGAATACTCAGGTTAAACTCGACGAGCCTAGCATATACAGATATGGCCTTGGAACACTGAGACCAAAAGGTCGAGCATAAATCATATAGTAGATATGATCAACATAGTGATGTTCACCATTGAAAACTACTCCATTTCACGTGATGATCGGTTATGTTTTGGATCACGTGATCACTTAGAAGATTAGAGGGATGTTTTTCTAAGTGGGAGTTCTTAAGTAATATGATTAATTGAACTTAAATTTATCATGAACTTAGTGCCTGATAGTATCTTGCTTGTTTATGTTTGATTGTAGATAGATGGCCCGTGTTGTTGTTCCGTTGAATTTTAATGCGTTCCTTGAGAAAGCAAAGTTGAAAGATGATGGTAGCAATTATACGGACTGGGTCCATAACTTGAGGATTATCCTCATTGCTGCATAGAAGAATTACGTCCTGGAAGCACCGCTAGGTGCCAGGCCTGCTGCTGGAGCAACACCAGATGTTATGAACGTCTGGCAGAGCAAAGTTGATGACTACTCGATAGTTCAGTGTGCCATGCTTTACGGCTTAGAATCGGGACTTCAACGATGTTTTGAACGTCATGGAGCATATGAGATGTTCCAGGAGTTGAAGTTAATATTTCAAGCAAATGCCCGGATTGAGAGATATGAAGTCTCCAATAAGTTCTATAGCTGCAAGATGGAGGAGAACAGTTCTGTCAGTGAGCATATACTCAAAATGTCTGGGTATAATAATCACTTAATTCAACTGGGAGTTAATCTTCCGGATGATTGCGTCATTGACAGAATTCTCCAATCACTTCCACCTAGCTACAAGAGCTTCGTGATGAACTATAATATGCAAGGGATGGATAAGACAATTCCCGAGATCTTCGCAATGCTAAAAGCTGTGGAGGTAGAAATCAAGAAGGAGCATCAAGTGTTGATGGTCAACAATGCCACTAGTTTCAAGAAAAAGGGCAAGGGGAAGAAGAAGGAGAACTTCAAAAAGAACAGGAAGCAAGTTGCTGCTCAGGAGAAGAAACCCAAGTCTGGACCTAAGCCTGAAACTGAGTGCTTCTACTGCAAGTAGACTGGTCACTGGAAGCGGAACTGCCCCAAGTATTTGGCGGATAAGAAGGATGGCAAGGTGAACAAAGGTATATGTGATATACATGTTATTGATGTGTACCTTACTAGAGCTCACAGTAGCACCTGGGTATTTGATACTAGTTCTGTTGCTAATATTTGCAACTCGAAACAGGGACTACGGATTAAGCGAACACTGGCAAAGGACGAGGTGACGATGCGCGTGGGAAATGGTTCCAAAGTCGATGTGATCGCGGTCGGCATGCTACCTCTACATCTACCATCAGGATTAGTATTAGACCTAAATAATTATTATTTGGTGCCAATGTTGAGCATGAACATTATATCTGGATCTTGTTTGATGCGAGACGGTTATTCATTTAAATCAGAGAATAATGGTTGTTCTATTTATATGAGTAATATCTTTTATGGTCATGCACCCTTGAAGAGTGGTCTATTTTTGATGAATCTCGATAGTAGTGATACATATATTCATAATGTTGAAGCCAAAAGATGCAGAGTTGATAATGATAGTGCAACTTATTTGTGGCACTGCCGTTTAGGTCATATCGGTGTAAAGCGCATGAAGAAACTCCATACTGATGGACTTTTGGAACCACTTGATTATGAATCACTTGGTACATGCGAACCGTGCATCAAGGGCAAGATGACTAAAACGCCATTCTCCGGTACTATGGAGAGAGCAACAGATTTGTTGGAAATCATACATACAGATGTATGTGGTCCAATGAATGTTGAAGCTCGTGGCGGATATCGTTATTTTCTCACCTTCACAGATGATTTAAGCAGATATGGGTATATCTACTTAATGAAACATAAGTCTGAAACATTTGAAAAGTTCAAAGAATTTCAGAGTGAAATTGAAAATCATCGTAACGAGAAAATAAAGTTTCTACGATCTGATCATGGGAGAATATTTGATTTACGAGTTTGGTTTACATTTGAAACAATACGGAATAGTTTCGCAACTCACGCCACCCGGAACACCACAACGTAATGGTGTGTCCGAACATCGTAATCGTACTTTACTTGATATGGTGCGATCTATGATGTCTCTTACAGATTTACTGCTATCGTTTTGGGGTTATGCTTTAGAGATGGCCGCATTCATGTTAAATAGGGCACCATCAAAATCCGTTGAGACGACGCCTTATGAACTATGGTTTGGCAAGAAACCAAAGTTGTCGTTTCTGAAAGTTTGGGGCTGTGATGCTTATGTGAAAAACTTCAACCTGATAAGCTCGAACCCAAATCGGAGAAATGTGTCTTCATAGGATACCCGAAGGAGATTGTTGGGTACACCTTCTATCACAGATCCGAAGGCAAGACATTTGTTGCTAAGAATGGATCCTTTCTAGAGAAGGAGTTTCTCTCGAAAGAAGTGAGTGGGAGGAAAGTAGAACTTGATGAGGTAACTGTACCTGCTCCCTTATTGGAAAGTAGCACATCACAGAAACCGGTTTCTGTGACACCTACACCAATTAGTGAGGAAGCTAATGATGATGATCATGAAACTTCAGAACAAGTTACTACTGAACCTCGTAGATCAACCAGAGTAAGATCCGCACCAGAGTGGTACGGTAATCCTGTTCTGGAAGTCATGCTACTAGATCATGATGAACCTATGAACTATGAAGAAGCGATGGTGAGCCCAGATTCCGCAAAATGGCTTGAAGCCATGAAATCTGAGATGGGATCCATGTATGAGAACAAAGTGTGGACTTTGGTTGACTTTCCCAATGATCGGCAAGCAATTGAGAATAAATGGATCTTCAAGAAGAAGACTAACGATGACGGTAATATTACTGTCTACAAAGCTCGACTTGTCGCAAAAGGTTTTCGAGAAGTTCAAGGGTTTGACTATGATGAGACCTTCTCACCCGTAGCGATGCTTAAGTCTGTCCGAATCATGTTAGCAATTGCCGCATTTTTATGATTATGAAGTTTGGCAGATGGATGTCAAAACTGCATTCCTGAATGGATTTCTGGAAGAAGAGTTGTATATGATGCAGCCGGAAGGTTTTGTCGATCCAAAGGGAGCTAACAAGGTGTGCAAGCTCCAGCAATCCATTTATGGACTGGTGCAAGCATCTCGGAGTTGGAATAAATGCTTTGATAGTGTGATCAAAGCATTTGGTTTTATACAGACTTTTGGAGAAGCCTGTATTTACAAGAAAGTGAGTGGGAGCTCTGTAGCATTTCGGATATTATATGTGGATGACATATTACTAATCGGAAATGATATAGAATTTTTGGATAGCATAAAGGGATACTTGAATAAGAGTTTTTCAATGAAAGACCTCGGTGAAGCTGCTTACATATTGGGCATTAAGATCTATAGAGATAGATCAAGACGCTTAATTGGACTTCCACAAAGCACAAACCTTGACAAAGTTTTGAAAAAGTTCAAAATGGATCAAGCAAAGAAAGGATTCTTGCCTGTGTTACAAGATGTGAAGTTGAGTAAGACTCAATGCCCGACCACTGCAGAAGATAGAGAGAAAATGAAAGATGTTCCCTATGCTTCAGCCATAGGCTCTATCATGTATGCAATGTTGTGTACCAGACCTGATGTGTGCCTTTCTATAAGTCTAGCAGGGAGGTACCAAAGTAATCCCGGAGTGGATCACTGGACAGCGGTCAAGAACATCCTGAAATACCTGAAAAGGACTAAGGATATGTATCTCGTATATGGAGGTGACAAAGAGCTAATTGTAAATGCTTACGTTGATGCAAGCTTTGACACTGATCCGGACGATTCTAAATTGCAAACCGGATACGTATTTACATTAAACAGTGGAGCTGTCAGTTGGTGCAATTCTAAACAAAGCGTCATGGCGGGATCTACATGTGAAGCGGAGTACATAGCTGCTTCGGAAGCAGCAAACGAAGGAGTCTGGATGAAGGAGTTCATATCCGATCTAGGTGTCATACCTAGTGCATCGGGTCCAATGAAAATCTTTTGTGACAATACTGGTGCAATTCCCTTGGCAAAGGAATCCAGATTTCACAAGAGAACCAAGCACATGAAGAGACGCTTCAATTCCATCCGGGATCTAGTCCAGGTGGGAGACATAGAGATTTGCAAGATACATACGGATCTGAATGTAGTAGACCCATTGACTAAGCCTCTTCCACGAGCAAAACATGATCAGCACCAAGGCTCCATGGGTGTTAGAATCATTACTGTGTATTCTAGATTATTGACTCTAGTGCAAGTGGGAGACTGAAGGAAATATGCCCTAGAGGCAATAATAAAGTTATTATTTATTTCCTTATATCATGATAAATGTTCATTATTCATGCTAGAATTGTATTAACCGGAAACATAATACTTGTGTGAATACATAGACAAACAAAGAGTCACTAGTATGCCTCTACTTGACTAGCTTGTTAATCAAAGATGGTTATGTTTCCTAACCATAGACATGAGTTGTCATTTGATTAACGGGATCACATCATTAGGAGAATGATGTGATTGACATGACCCATTCCATTAGCTTAGCACCCAATCGTTTAGTATGTTGCTATTGATTTCTTCATGACTTATACATGTTCCTATGACTATGAGATTATGCAACTCCCGTTTACCGGAGGAACACTTTTTGTGCTACCAAACATCACAACATAACTGGGTGATTATAAAGGTGCTCTACAGGTGTCTCCAAAGGTACATGTTGGGTTGGCGTATTTCGAGATTAGGATTTGTCACTCCGATTGTCGGAGAGGTATCTCTGGGCCCTCTCGGTAATGCACATCACTTAAGCCTTGCAAGCAATGCAACTGATAAGTTAGTTGCAAGATGATGTATTACAGAACGAGTAAAGAGACTTGCCGGTAACGAGATTGAACTAGGTATTGAGATACCGACGATCGAATCTTGGGCAAGTAACATACCGATGACAAAGGGAACAAACGTATGTTGTTATGCGGTCTGACCGATAAAGATCTTCATAGAATATGTAGGAGCCAATATGAGCATCCAGGTTCCGCTATTGGTTATTGACCGGAGACGTGTCTCGGTCATGTCTACATTTTTCTCGAACCTGTAGGGTCCGCATGCTTAATGTTACGATGACAGTTTCATTATGAGTTTATATATTTTGATGTACCGAAGGTTGTTCGAAGTCCCGGATGTGATCATGGACTTGACGAGGAGTCTCGAAATGGTCGAGACATAAAGATCGATATATTGGACGACTTTATTTGGACACCGGAAAGGTTCCGGGTGAGATTGGGACAATACCGGATCACCAGGAGGTTATCGGAACCCCCCGGGAGGTATATGGGCCTTATTGGGCCTTAGTGGAAAGGAGGGGAAAGGAGCAAGGGAGGGGGCGCCCCCCCCCAAGCCCAATTCGAATTGGGAGGGGGGCCGGCCCCCCCATTCCTTCCTCCCTCCTTCCTCTTCCTTCCCTCTCCTACTCCTAATAGGAAAAAGGGGAGTCCTACTCCCTGTGGGAGTTGGACTCCCCCCTAGGGCGCGCCACCCTCCTTGGCCGGCCCCCTCCTCCACTCCTTTATATACGGGGGCAAGGGTGCACCCATAGACACAACAGTTGATTATTGATCTCTTAGACGTGTGCGATGCCCCCCTCCACCATAGTCCTCAATAATATTGTAGCGGTGCTTAGGCGAAGCCCTGCGACGGTAAAACATCAAGATCGTCACCACGCCATCGTGCTGATGGAACTCATCCCTGAAACTTTGTTGGATCGGAGTCCGGGGATCATCATCAAGCTGAACGTGTGCTAGAACTCGGAGGTGCCGTAGTTTCGGTGCTTGATTGGTCGGGCCGTGAAGACGTACGACTATATCAACCGCGTTGTGCTAACGCTTCCGCTTTCGGTCTACGAGGGTATGTAGACAACACTCTCCCCTCTCGTTGCTATGCATCACCATGATCTTGCGTGTGCGTAGGAAAATTTTGAAATTACTACGTTCCCCAACAAGTTGCACTTCCAATACCTACACGGGTTAGTCCCACAAGGAACAAGCAAGGCTATCCATAGACATAGAGTGATGTCTACACAAGATGATGTCCATGAAAGCATTAGGTTACCTTGTCCCTTGTCTTACCAACAAGAGAGTTTTTGACTCCTTGAACTAGTGCAAGATATGGAAGTTGTTTGCACTTGTCCTTGCCAAAATGATAAGAGTGAAGTATGTTGGCGGAGTCACCCTCAAAGAACTCTCTTTCTCTTCTCCTTCAGGATCCACACCATCTTGATGGGAATCCTCGAAGTTGTAGTCATACTTGATGAAGTAGAACTTGGTGTAGTCTTGGGAACCCACTTGACCAAGGCCTTAGGTGCTTCTTCAAATGCACTAATCTCGTCTTGAAGCTTGTCCTTGCCTTTTTGCTTGTGGTCTTATGGTGGAAGATCATCTTGAGCTTGTGTTCCTTTGAAAGAAGTAGGATCACACTTCTCTTGTTGAGGAACAAACTTAGTCTTGCGGTATTGATCTTCTTCCCACTCAACTCCATTGGCATTGAACTTTCGTTCAAAACCAACACCTTGATTATTCCGGTGCATTCCTTGCTTGCGTACAATTTCCTCAAATTGCTTACTTCCGGCAAGGCTCTTGTACACATCTTTCTCTATAATTCCCTTCAATAAGCTATTTTCTTGCTCAAGTGTAACTTGGCTAAGAGAATCATTAGTGGAATCAAGAGAACTACTAGAAGCAACAACATTGGATTTAGCATGATAGTTATTACTACTAGATGAAGAATCTTTCTTGTTCTTGTTGCTAGATTTAACTTGTGGCATGTAAGTAGACAAGAGTAAACACTTGGCAATGTAAGAAGAATTTTTCTTGTGAAGATCATCATTGATTGCCTTTAAAAACTCATGATCTTGCTCAAGGTTAAGCTTTTCAAAGATTAGCTTCTCATGAGTCTTTAAAAGTTCTCGATGATCTTCCAAGGTAGTTTCATGAGCTAACTTAAGAGTGTTTAGTTCTTTAGTTAGACGCTCAATATCCTTCTTATCATCGTCATTCGTTTTATCTTGATTAGCATGATTAATAGCAAGTTCCTTATAGTTTTCATAACTAGAGTTGTCAACAAGTAAATCATCATCTCCTAGCAAATCATCTTCATCACTATTGAAATCAACATACTCGGGGTGTGTTACCTTTGGACATTTAGCCATGAAGCATCTTCCAATTCGTTCATTTGGTGAGTCAAATATGTCGTAGGACTTGGTTGTCACAAGTGCTAGTCGAGAAACACCTTCATCTTGAGTATATTCAGAGTCGGAGTGATAACTTCTTTCGGAGTGATGATCGGAGTCGGAATCGGATACCCATTCACCAACATGATCTTGATGTCTTCCTTTTGTGTAGCTCCTTGATGACTTATCCTTCCTTTTTGAATCCTTGCTTCTCCGAGAGGGTCTTCGTTCATAATGATCATCCCTACTCCTTCTTTCTCTTGGTGGTGATTCTTCTCTTCTACTCCTTCTTTTGGGAGAATCTTCTCTTCTTTTGTAGGGAGCCGTACACTCATTGGAGTAGTGTCTGGATCTTCCAGAATTGTAGCAACTTCTTTCGCGACATGAAGATCTCTTGTCATTGTAGGATCTTGACTTGGAGCTTCTTTCCTTGTTACTTCTCTTGTAGAATTTGTTGAAGTTCTTCACCATTAGACTCAATTCTTCTCTTGTATGTTTGCTTCTCACTTGATGATGTGGGAGTTTCACATGAGCCTTTGTAAGCACCACTTGGCTTGTTGTGGAGCTCTTCCTTATCCTTGAGTGACATCTCATGAGCAACAATTCTTCCAATGACTTCCATTGGCTTGAGATCTTTGTAATTGGGCATCATTTGGATCAATGTGCACATGGTATCATATTTTCCATCCAAGGCTCTTAAGATCTTCTTGATGATGAATCTATCGGTCATCTCTTCACTTCCTAAGCCGACAATCTCATTTGTGATGAGAGCAAGCCTAGAGTACATTTCAGCGACGCCTTCACCATCCTTCATTTTGAACTTGTCAAGTTGACTTTGAAGCACCTCCAATTTGGATTCCTTGACGGAGTCGGTACCTTCGTGCATATCAATCAAAGTATCCCAAATTTCCTTTGCATTCTCAAGACGGCTGATTTTGTTGAATTCTTCGGGGCACAATCCATTGAAGAGAATATCACAAGCTTGAGCATTGTATTGCAGCATCTTCAACTCTTCCGCGGTAGCTTCACGGTTTGGTTCTCTCGCATCAAACAATTCACCTTGCAAGCCAATACACACAATAGCCCAAACGGCTGGGTTATGTCCAAGAATATGCATTTTCATCTTATGCTTCCAACTAGGAAATTTGTACCATCAAAGTAAGGACCTCTACGGTGGTAATTTCCCTCGCTAGACGCAATACTCTCCTAGGTTGTGAAACCAAGGCTATGACCACCAAAAGCTATGGAAATCAAAGCAAATGGATACCAAAGCTCTGATACCACTTGTAGGATCGAAAGTATGTCTAGAGGGGGGTGATTAGACTACTTGACCAAATAAAAATCTAGCCTTTTCCCAATTTTAGTTCTTGGCAGATTTTAGCAACTTTGCAAAAGTCAAGCAATCAACCTACACATGCAATTCTAAGAGTATAGCAGTGGAAAGTAAAACAATTGCATATGAAGGTAAAGGGAGGAGTTTGAGAGAGCAAACGCAATGTTGACACGGAGATTTTTTTTCTGTGGTTCCAATAGGTGGTGCTATCGTACATCCACGTTGATGGAGACTACAACCCACGAAGGGTAACGGTTGCGACAGTGCATGGAGGGCTCCACCCATGAAGAAGCAACCTTGTCTATCCCACCATGGCGGTCGCCCACGAAGGACTTGCCTCACTCGGGTAGATCTTCACGAAGTAGGTGATCTCCTTGCCCTTACAAACTCCTTGGTTCAACTCCACAATCTTGACGGAGGCTCCCAAGTGACACCTAGCCAATCTAGGAGACACCACTCTCCAAGAGGTAACAAATGGTGTGTTGATGATGAACTCCTTCCTCTTGTGCTTCAAATGATAGTCTCCCCAACACTCAACTCTCTCTCATAGGATTGGATTTGGTGGAAAGAAGATTTGAGTGGAAACCAACTTGGGGAAGGCTAGAGATCAGGATTTATGTGATTGGGGTGGAATATCTTGACCTCAACACAAGTCTAGGTGGTTCTCTTTCCGAAAATGTATGTTGGAAGTGTGGGCACGTTCTGATGGCTCTCTCCATGAATGAAGAGTGGGTGGAAGGGTATATATAGCCTCCACACAAAATCTAACTGTTACACACAATTTACCAAACTCGGTAGGACCGAATCATGAAACTCGGTCGGACCGATTTAGTTCAAAATGTGAATGTTATGATTTTCGGTGGGACTGACACGTCAACTCGGTGGGACCGATTTCTTTAGGGTTAGGGCATAACTAATCTCGGTGATACCGTTTACACAAACTCGGTGGGACCGATTTTGGTAATAGACAAACAGAGAGTTGGTCAGGCAAACTCGATGGGACCGATTCGCTCATCTTGGTTGGACCGAAACATTACGAAAGGGAAACAGAGAGTTTGCATTGCAATCTCGGTGGGACCGATCGCTCATCTCGGTTTGACCGAAACGTTACGAAGGGAAACAGAGGGATTACAATCCCATCTCGGTGAGACCGAGATCCCTATCGGTGAGACCGAAAAGACTAGGGTTTCTGGCAGTGGCTATGTCAAGAGAACTCGGTGGCTCCAGATAGAAAGTTTCGGTAGGGCTGAGTTTGACTTTTGGTTTGGGACATATGTGGATATGAGAAAGTAGTTGAGGGCTTTGGATCATATCACTACACATTTTGAGCAAGAAACTCATTAAGAAACACCTCACCCCCTCTTGATAGTATTGGCTTTTCCTATGGACTCAATGTGATCTTGGATCACTAAAATGAAAATGTAGAGTCTTGTGCTTTGAGCTCGAGCCAATCCTTTTCTCCTTAGCATTGTGAGGGGTCCACTTTCTAATCCATGACATGCCAATCATTGAGCTTTCCTGAAATATTTATCTTGAAATAGCATTAGCTCAATGAGCTATATGTTGTTAGGAATTACCAAAACTACCCAGGTATAGTTACACTTTCACTATGTCAAGTTGGCATTTGACGAGCATTGGAGTGGAAGTCGGCTTGACATCACTTAGCATGAATCTCTTGAGAATTTCTTGAGTGTTTTGGCTTGGTTGATGAAGGTTCCTTCTCTTCTTTGTTTGATTTTGAACCCGAGAAAGAACTTCAACTCTCCCATCATGGGCATCTTGAACTTCGAGGTCATGAGAGCGGCAAACTCCTCATTGAAAGCTTTGTTAGGAGAACCAAAGATAATATCATCAACATATAGTTGGCATACAAACAACTCCCCTTTGACCTTCTTAGTAAAAAGAGTGGGGTCAATTTTCCCAATTTCAAACCCACGATCTTGCCACAACTCGGCAAGGTGCTCATACCATGCACGTGGGGCTTGTTTAAGGCCATAGAGTGCCTTATCGAGTTGGCACACATGATTGGGGAACTTAGGATCCTCAAACCCTGAGGGTTGTTTGACATACACCAACTCATTAATAGGACCATTAAGAAAAGCACTCTTCACATCCATTTGTTGCAACTTGAAGTTATGATGAGAAGCATAAGCAATCAACAAACGAATAGATTCAAGGCGAGCAACAGGAGCAAAGGTTTCACCTAGTCGATACCCTCGACTTGAGAGTATCCTTATGCTACCAAACGAGCCTTGTTGCGAATGATAATCCCATGAGCATATTGCTTGTTCTTGAATATCCACTTGGTTCCAATAACATTATGGTTCTCCTTTGGCCTTGGCACCAATCTCCACACCTTGTTGTGCTCAAAGTTGTTGAGTTCTTCATGCATGGCATTAAGCCAATCCAGATCCTCGAGCGCCTCATAGACCTTTTGGGGTTCAACACAAGAAACAAATGCGTGATGTTCAAAATAGTTTGTCAATTGTCTACGAGTGCTTACCCTCTTTCTTAATCTTCCAAGTACATTTGTCATGAGATTATCATTGGTGGTGAGCTTGGATGCAATTTTGGCACGACTTTCCAATTCCTCCCCAGGAGAGAGTTGAGGAGCAGTCTCTTGATCATCTTGAGCGTCGTCTTGAGCTTGTTCCTGATCTTGAGCTTGCTCTTGATCTTGAACTTGCTCAGTGGTGAGAACTTGACCTTGGGCATCACTTGGTGGTTCACCACCATCTTGAGGTTGATCTTGTTCATTTGGTTGAGGGCCTTCACCATGTTCTTCGAAAGCGTGTGGGTCTTGGGTCGGTGATGGCTCCACTTGAGTGGAACATTGTCCTTCTCCTTCGGCCACAAGGGGTTCCTCAATGGGTAGGATATGACCAACACCCATTCTTCTTATGGCTTGGGGAGGAATTTCATCACCTACATCACAAGTACCACTTTGCTCCACTTGGGAGCCTTTATTCTCATCAAACTCCACGTTACACGTCTCCTCAATGAGTCTAGTGGATTTGTTGAGGACACAGTAAGCATGAGAGTTTGTATCATAACCAACAAATATGCCCTCGTGAGCTCTAGCCTCAAATTTAGACAAACGAACACCTTTCTTGAGAACAAAACACTTACACCCGAACACCCGGAAGTACTTGAGGTTGGGCTTTTTGTCAGTGAGTGTCTCATATGGAGTCTTGTCCAAGCCTTTGTGGAGATAGAGCCAATTGGATGCATGACAACCGGTGTTGATGGCTTCGGCCCAAAAGTTGAATGGAGACTTGAACTCTGCCATCATGGTCCTTTCCGCATCCATCAACGTCCGGTTCTTCCTCTTCACTACACCATTTTGTTGAGGGGTCCAAGGTGCGGAATATTGATGCTTGATCCCCTCATCACTACGAAGCTCATCCAAGGTTTAGTTCTTGAACTAGGTGCTGTTATCACTTCTTATTGTCAAGATCTTTGCATTGTGTTGACGTTGAGCTTCATTTGCAAAGTAGATGACGGTTTGTTGGGTCTCACTCTTCCTCTTGAAGAAATATACCCAAGTGTATCTTGAGTAATCATCCACAGTCACCAAGCAATACTTTATACCCCCAAGACTATCAAAGGATGGAGGCCCAAAGAGATCCATGTGAAGGAGCTCCAAGGGCCTCTTTGAGTAGATGATAGTCGTGGGTGGGTAAGCCTTCTCATGTAGCTTTCCTTTGATACAAGCACTGCAAGCATGATCTTTGGCAAAAATAACATTTGTTAGTCCACGGAGATGGTACCCCTTGAGAAGACTTTGCAAAGATCTCATATTGACATGGGCCAAACGGCGATGCCCAAGCCATCCCATGTCAACTTTAGCCATTAGGCATGTCACGGTCTTAGTGGGTTGCTCCGAAAAGTTAATCACATATAGACCGTTCTCGACATGCCCAACAAAGGCTACTTTCAGAGTCTTGATCCACAAGATGGCCATGGTATGAATATCAAAGAAGGTGGCAAAGCCCATGAGTGCAAGTTGATGAACGAAAAGTAAGTTGTATGCAAGGGACTCAACAAGCATGACTTTCTCGGTCATGAGATCATGAGAAATGACAACCTTGCCAAGCCCCAATACCTTAGAACATGAGGCATCACCCCACTCGACATTGGTGGGTATAGATGAAACCTTGTGCACATCCACCACCAAGTCCTTGCTTTCGGTCATATGATTTGTGGCTCCACTATCGAGCAACCATGATCCCCCGCCGGAAGCAAACACCTACAAGAGATCAATGCTTGGTTTTAGGTACCCATTTTGTAATTGGTCCTTTGATGTTAGTAACAAGGGTCTTAGGAACCAAAATAGACCATTCAATGTACTCATAAGGAGAATCAACAAATTTGGCATAAACATGCCCATCACTAGCACGACATAACACATAAGAAGGGTTAAAGTCGCCAGCTTTGTTGGAAGGGTTAGGATTGTCCTTCTTGATACCACCACCCTTCACATTGTTCTTCTTCTCCAAAGAAGCACCCTATCCCTCCTTCACAAAAGTTTTCTTGAGACGAGGAGGTTGTTTGGCCTTGTCATTCTTCTTCTTCTTCTTGGACTTGGGCGCAAACCCAATTCCCTCCTTGCCCACAACTTCCTTTTGATTGCTCAAAAGGTCGTTGAGGTTCTTCTCACCTTGTATGCAAGACACAAGGCCTTTCTCAAGTTGCTCCTTCAACTTGGCATTCTCCTCCACAAGATGCACATGCTCACAACACGGTTTAGTAGCATTTACATTATCAATTAAAACCATATGAGGAAATGTGGCTATCTCCTTGGTTAGCTTCACTTGAGTTGATCATGAGACTCTTTGAGGATAGCATGAGCACCTTTCAAGGCCTTGTGAGCCTTGTCAAGTATATAAAACTCCTCCTTGAGTCAAGCATGGTCAACCCCAAGTTTAGCCTTCTCGTAATTGAGCACACGAGATACAACAAGAGCATGATTGTCGGTGTAAAAACTGGCTGATCTCGGGTAGGGGGTCCCGAACTGTGCGTTTGAGGATCGAAGGTAACAGGAGACAAGGGGGACAGGATGTTTACCCATGTTCGGGCACTCTTAATGGAGGTAATACCCTACGTCCTGCTTGGTTGAGTTTGATGAGTATAGGGGTTACAAGAGTCGATCTACCTCGAAATTGTAATGGCTGAACCCTAGATGTCTAGCCTATATGATTTATGATAGCCTCTATGGACTAAACCCTCTAGTGTATATAGACACCGGAGGGGCCTAGGGTTGTAGAGAGTCAGTTTACAGAGAAAGGAAACTACACATCCGAGCATTAAGCTTGCCATCCACGCAAAGGAGAGTCCCACCCGGACACGGGGGAAGGCCTTCTATCTTCTATCTTCATGGCCCATCAGTCCGGCCCATGCTACATAGCCGGGACACCTGAGGACCCCATAATCTAGGACTCCCTCGGTAGCCCCCAAACTTTCCTTCAATGATGATGTAATATTCGGCCCATGTCTTCGGCTTTGCAAGGCAGGTTCTTCATTATGACCAATGACAATCCGGGGATAACCTTGATGTCTTTTACGATCCCCCCTGTCGGCGCTTCGATTTTCACGTGCCGGGCGAATACAAATGGTCCATGATTTTTCGCAAATAAGCCCTTCACTACGCTCGGATGGCATCTACATAAGGAGATATGGATCTCCAAATGCCATCTCACATCGCGCAGAAGGAAAACGGCCAAGTCTAGCCATAAACAAAGCCTTCCATCATGGACGGAGCCCCAGGCTCCTCTTCGCGCCCCCATGGCCCTCAAGAGGGTGATTGGCAAAGTTGCTCCGTGCCTTATCTTCAACTAAGTCGGCTCTAGACGTAGGGCTACCTCCCACTCGCAGATCTAGTCCCCGTTCGAGCAGGATTATATTCAATAGGCAATGACGCGATGGCTGAGAACTTCCCCAACCCAAATAAGGAGGAGAGGGTGTGCTTCGTCCCATTTATGTTGCGGGGACTGGGATTTCCAATCCATCCCTTCCTCTGGGGGTTATTGGAATTTTGCGGCATCCAACTGCAAAACCTCACCCCAGGTTCGATTATGCATATCTCAGGTTTTGTTGCCCTTTGCGAGCTATTCCTAGGCATCGATGCCCATTTTGGATTATGGAGGAAATTCTTCTGCCTTGTTCCCCGCCACCAAGGGGGTTCCATATTTGAAGTGGGTGGTGCCGAAGTATGGCGTATTACCGGCTCCGGATACCTTGTAGGAACACCTAAACAGGCATACCCGCAGTGGTCTTCGGAATGGTTCTATATGGACGATGTTCCGCTGCCGGATCTAGTCAGGCACGGCCTCCCTGAATTTTCTAGCGCTCCTCTAAAGAAGTGCCTCAACTGGTGTCGGTGTCAAAACCGGCGGATCTCGGGTAGTGGGTCCCGAACTGTGCGTCTAGGCCGGATGGTAACAGGAGGCAGGGAACATGATGTTTTACCCAGGTTTGGGCCCTCTTGATGGAGGTAAAACCCTATGTCCTGCTTGATTAATATTGATGATATGGGTAGTACAAGAGTAGATCTACCACGAGATCAAGGAGGCTAAACCCTAGAAGCTAGCCTATGGTATGATTGTTGTGTATGGAGTTGATTGCCTACGGACTACGACCCTCCGGTTTATATAGACACCGGATAGGGTTAAGGTTACATAGAGTCGGTTACAATGGTAGGAGATCTTGAATATCCGCATCGCCAAGCTTGCCTTCCACGCCAAGGAAAGTCCCATCCGGACACGGGACGAAGTCTTCAATCTTGTATCTTCATAGTCCAGGAGTCCGGCTGAAGGTATAGTCCGCCTACCCGAACACCCCCTAATCCAGGACTCCCTCAGTAGCCCCTGAACCAGGCTTCAATGACGACGAGTCCGGCGCGCAAATTGTCTTCGGCGTTGCAAGGCGGGTTCCTCCTCCAAGTCCTTCATAGAAGATTGTAAACACCAAAAGTAGTGTCCGGCTCTGCAAAATAAGCTTCCACATATTGCCATAGAGAGAATAATATTAATACAAATCAAATCTGCTGACGTATTCCGCAGTGCGTCATCACACTACAGCCAAGTCCTTTACTCGAATCGTTTTTACTTTTCCACCTCAGCATGTTTTGCGAGGCGGTTTCCTTGGCACGTCTTGTCAAAGCAGAGATCGTGTACCCCCTTTACGGGATTATCATCAATACGGACCTGGATAATCCAATCGCGCCACTTATCATGGTGCTTGGGAGGCAAGGGAGTTTTACCAGGCAGGTGGGGATGCACAACCGCATCCGCCCATATAAGGGGATAAAGATCCACCTTTTTACCCATGCCTTCTTCCTCCTTTGCCTATCCATCTCCTGCGCACTCGAGCTCCAACGCCCAAGCCCGCACTTCCCACCTCAACCTTCTCCAGCAATGTCCGGAGCGGGAGACAAGTGGATGGTCTCCTCCATCACGGAGGGCCATGTCAAAAAGCTAAGGAAGGCCGGATACTTGTCCAAAGACATCGCGCACCGGCTTCCCGAGGAGGGGCAGCTTCTCCCCACCCCAAGGCCCCATGAGAGGGTAGTATTTCTCCCCCACTTCCTCCGCGGACTGGGTTTTCCACTCCACCCATTTGTCCAGGGGCTCATGTTCTACTACGGCCTGGATTTCCACGATCTGGCCCCGAACTTCATCCTCAACATCTCGGCGTTTATTGTCGTGTGCGAGGCTTTCCTCCGCATCCGCCCCCATTCCGGCCTCTGGCTCAAGACCTTCAACGTCAAGCCCAAGGTGGTGCGCAGCAGCCAGGCGGAGTGCAGAGGTGCCATGGCGGGCAAGATGGCCAACGTCCTATGGCTCGAGGGCTCCTTCGTGGAGACCCTGAAGGGGTGGCAATCGTGGTGGTTTTACATCACCGAGCCACGCGATCTGAAATGGATCGCAACCCCCGAGTTCCGATCCGGACCCCCCACGCGGCTTATGTCCTAGAAAGAGACGGGCCTATTGTGGGGTGATGAAAAAGAGATGACCGGACTGCAGACATGCATCCAGTCCCTGGTGAGCAAGCCGATCAAGATCGTCAATGTAGTCCAGTTTATGCTCGTCCGCCGGATCCTTCCGTGTCAACAACGAGACTTTAATCTGTGGGAATTCGACCCGGCGCAGCACCAAACCCTAACAGGCTCTTCTACACGATGTATGAAGACGTCTGGAAGGTGCTAACCAAAGGCGCCGAGGCTCCCACATCCGCTTCCGAGGACCGCGGATACAGCTCACGGCGTCACGCTAGCGAGGTAAGCTATTTTCACCTTTTACAGGATGTTAAGTTTTTTCCTAGTCTGACTCTATGCGGGATCTAAACTCCCTCACCTTTGACAGGCTTGGCAGGCGCAGTCCGGATCGATTAACTGTCCGGCTCCCTTGCCCGAAGACCCAGCCCCTGCTCTCCTAGTGAAGCTGCTGGTTCCGGTGCCTTATGTGATGCCGGAGAAGAAGGCCAAGAAGAAGGCCACGGGGACTCGAAAGAGTGCCCGTAATGTGGTGGTGTCGGACTCGTCATCCGACGAGTCCAAGACGCTCTCCTCCCGTGAGAACGAGGAGGAGGAAGAAGAAAACTCTCCCCCCAGTGGAGGGAGGAGAGAAGAGGAAGGCCGCCCCAACGGGGGAGGCCGAGGGGTCTAGGAAAAGGAAGACCCCTCCGCCGGACTACGCCCCCAACGCCGAAGAGGGCAAAGAGGAGTGGCCAAACAGGGCCAAGCATCCGAAAAAATCGTAAGTTCGGATATCAGAATAACTCATGATGTTCCTTTGTTGCACAGCTTTCCCTGATGTCAAATGTAATTATGCAGTCCGCCCCGGGCCGAATTCGACGAATCGTCGGGCGGCTCCCTAGACTCATCGGACGTCAACTCAGTTCCGCCCGCTGTCTCCCCCCGCACTGCAAATGACGCCGAAGTGGTGTCGCGACAAGCTCCCGGGCAGGAGGAGGTGGTCCCGGAGGAGCCGCAAGGCAACCTCCCGGACTCCAGAAGTGAAGGGGATAAGGCCCCCCCAGGGCTCCAAGTCCGGCTTTGTGCCGGACACCGCGCCGGAATCTTCCACAGTTCTGGACCGTGGTAGGCGAACTCCTTCCAAGAGCAGCAAGCCTTCTGAGCCGGCGGCCTCCGTCCAACCGGAGGTGCCGGACAATCTGCTGGAGGTGCTTGACGGCGCCTCCATCGACGAATGGCACCGTACTATTATGAGTACGGTGATCCAGAAGGTTCAGTCCACCAAGAGCGGACTGACTGAAGCTTGCGCTAGCCTTCTAACAGGCTTCGAGGTAAGTAAAAATATGTAAAAATATTACCACATAGACAGTAGCCCCTGATGCTCTGTTTGGCATTCGGAAAGAAAAGCCGAATAGAGGATCTATTAAATTTCGCAGGAGTCTAACAAAAAGAGTCAATATGTGTATGCAGGCTTTGCTGCTATCCACCGCCGCACTGACTGTGGAGGTGGGTGTCCTGAAACAGAACCTCAAGCGGACCGAGCAAGAGCTCGGCCTTGCCAAGCGGCAGCTCGAGGAAAAAGAAGGTAGGAAATACCTTACAGAAAAAGTTCCTATAGAGAGGCGTGAGTGCAAAAAATAATAGGATTGCACTGCTTATTATAGGGGCCACGACTGAGGTGGCGACCCTCAAGCAGGCGCTGTCCGAGGCCAAAAAGAAAACGGCCGCGGAGCGCACCGAGCAAGAGAAACTTGGGGCTCAGGTCGGCGAGGTGCAGCAAGAGCTTCAGGCTCTCATGAAAAAACATGAGAGTTTGGAGCTTGAGTCAAAGACCCAAGCGTCCGAGCTCGCGGAGGCCCTTGAGACTGCCAAGTCTACCAAGGCCGAAGCCCAAAAGGCCCTCCAAGAGTTGGAGGAGATGAAGAAGATAGCACCGGGTAAGGCATTCTTTATGCAAAGCAGAAATATAAAAGTAAACTACTTGTTACTTACCCGAATCCGGAGTTTTCCAGGGGCATTCGCAGATCTTCCCCGCAGCGTATCCGCCGCCGCCGCATTCTACCGAGCTGAAGAGGGCAGCTCAACGGAGAAGGTGTTCTGGTCTTAGTATGCTGAGGCCGGACACCCTGTGCCCTTGAGCGACCAGCTGAAATAGCTGGTCGAGCTCCACAAGGCGGCCGAACAGGCCATGAAGGGCTTCATAGTTCGGCTGTGGCCTGGAGAGGCCCTGCCTAGGAGCTACTTCGGGCTGGTGCGGCGGCTGGTGGAGGCCTGTCCAAGGCTCGAGGTCATCAAGCGCTCCGTCTGCATCGAAGGTGCCCGTCGGGCCCTTGCCCGTGCAAAGGTGCACTGGGGTAAGCTGGACGGTGAGAAGCTTGTGAAGGACGGGCCGCCGCCGGGGAAGGAGCATCGCAAGCCCGAGAACTATTACAAGGATGTTCTTGCGGGTGCCCGCCTTGTGGCGGATGAATGTACCAAGGATGTAATTTTTGAATAAACTCGCTCGTTTTTATCATGTGCGCTGAAAACTTGTTCATGGGCGCTTAAGCAATGCTTGTTGAATTTAAAATATTATTTTCTGTGCGGCCGTTTATCAAAAAATTGAGAGATGGCCAGTCGTCGGCTTCTTCCCCCATGCCACTAGTGCTGGGGTGTTCAGGATAAACCTGAGCGCTCTTTTTCCCATAGTTGGGTCCTTCGAGGGAGGCGCTCAGCACAAGAAACCAGGCAATCGGACTATAATGCTTGAACACTCTCACTTAGCCATAGAACTTTATAATTTTAAATTTCGGCGAAGCCCCTAGTTTGGAAGACCGAGTTCGGGGCACTATCCACGCCTTGGCCGGACAAATCCGGCTCCTCGCTCAAAGCGGCATAAGTCTTTAGGGACTCGAAAAACCTCTCGAACAGCGACCGGTCTCTTGCCTCATCATGACAGTCAGTTTTAGCTTTCTCCACTGAGGTGCTTAACCCAGCTCAACCGGGGCACAATCGCAGTGGTTCTCCTAGTGCTACCTTAGCCAATATAGCGGAACGTAAGGCACCAAAACATTGGAGCCGGGCAAACCCAACTATTGACCCAAATCATGATTCGGAGGCGATGCATATAGTGCTATAAGTTCGGGGTGCCGCACTTGTGAAAGTGTACGGACTTCTCACACCATATTAAAGGGTACTGAAGCCCCTGGCGTACTTGCCGTACCATGGTGTACAGGTGCAACATGTCATTAATGAACATATATAAAAGAGAGTAATGCAGAAAATAGACAAAAGCTATGCATTGTTTATAGAGAGGCTATTTATCAAAGCCGAACGATACAAATAGTGCGGTAAGCAAAAGATATTGGACTATTCAGTATGTCCTGACCAGGGGCAGGCCACGGAATTGTATTTAAAACAGGTATACCGCTCGTAATAGAGACCACCTGGGAGTTCCATAATGCGGCATGGCTTGTCTGCCTCCCTGGATCTTGCATCGTTTGTGCGGCAGTCAAATTGCCGAACAGGTCGTCCGAAGTATGGAGTCCTAAAAGTAAGACAAAATTAAAAAAAGAATCTGGCAGCCCCTAGTACGTTTTAAGCCGTATTTTGGGCGTGCCATTATTGAGCCCCTTCCCCTGTGCCCATGGTATTTCAAGGGCGTAGTTATGTACGCGAGGTACTGGTTTCGCTATGTCACGAAGGCTGGGGTTGGGGCCGCATTGCTACGCTTGCTCAGAGTGTGCCAGGCGGTCCTGCTGTGGGTTACTCCGGGCGCGCTTGGCAGTGTCTGGCTTTTTAATGGCTGGACTGGAGAATTGCCTAAGAAGGCTACTTTGTACCTCCGCTACGAGAGCCGCCGTATGCTCCTCCGTACAGAGGGAGCGTTCGGTGTTTCCGTTTACCGTAATTACTCCTCGAGGGCCTGGCATCTTGAGCTTGAGATATGCGTAGTGCGGCACTGCATTGAATTTTGCGAATGCGGTTCATCCGAGCAGGGCGTGATAGCCACTGCGAAACGGGACTATATCGAAGATTAACTCTTCGCTTCGGAAATTGTCCGGGGATCCGAAGACCACGTCAAGTGTTACTGAGCCTGTACAGTTGGCTTCTACACCTGGTATAACGCCTTTAAAGGTCGTTATTGTGGGCTTAATCCTTGAGGGATCTATGCCCATTTTCCGCACTGTATCCTGATAAAGCAGGTTCAGGCTACTGTCGCCGTCCATGAGGACTCTTGTGAGATGAAATCCGTCGATGATTGGGTTGAGAACCAATGCGGCGAAGCCTCCATGACGGATGCTAGTGGGATGGTCCCTTCGATCAAAAGTGATCGGGCAGGAGGACCATGGGTTGAACTTTGGGGCGACTTGCTCCATCGCGTATACGTCCCGTAGTGCACACTTCCGCTCCCTCTTGGGAATGTGGGTTGCGTATATCATGTTCACCGTCCGCACTTGTGGGGGAAAGCCCTTCTGTCCATTGTTGTTCGGCGGCTTCGGCTCCTTGTCGTCGCTGTGCAGCCCCTTGTCTCTGTTTTTGGCCCTTAACTTGCCTGCCTGCTTGAACACCCAACAATCCCTGTTAGTGTGATTGGCTGGCCTTTCGGGGGTGCCATGTATCTGGCACAAGCGATCGAGTATTCGGTCCAAACTGGACGGGCCCTGAGTATTCTTTTTGAATGGCTTTTTCCGCTGACCGGATTTATAGCCTTTGAATCCGGCATTGGTTGCCGTGTCTTCATTGTTGTCGCTGTTAACGCGGTGTTTTTGCTTATTCCGACGTGTCCTGCCACTTTTGTCCTTGGTATCCAAATTACCAGGGTTCTTTGATAAGTTGTTACTGCGAGCTAGCCAGGTGTCTTCTCCTGCGCAAAAGCGGGTCATGAGTGTCATGAGGGCTGCCATGGATTTCAGCTTTTCCTGTCCCAGGTGCCGGGCAATCCACTCG
This sequence comes from Triticum aestivum, assembly GCF_018294505.1. Lineage (NCBI taxonomy): Eukaryota > Viridiplantae > Streptophyta > Magnoliopsida > Poales > Poaceae > Triticum > Triticum aestivum. The sequence continues at coordinate 482,820,964 of NC_057803.1, forward strand.
TCGCGGATGTTATGCTTGAAGGCTGCTAGGGCCTCTGCGTCCAGACAGTCGACTATCTGGTTTTTCTTTGTTAGGAACCGTGTCCAGAATTGTCTGGCCGATTCTTCTGGCTGCTGAATTACGTGGCTTAAGTCGTCGGCATCCAGCGGTCACACGTAAGTGCCCTGGAAGTTGTCGAGGAATGCGGCTTCTAGGTCCTCCCAAGAACCGATTGAGTCTGCTGGCAAGCTATTAAGCTAATGCCGGGCCGGTCCTTTAAGTTTGAGCGGGAGGTATTTGATGGCGTGTAGATCATCGCCGCGTGCCATGTGGATGTGAAGGAGATAATCCTCGATCCATACCGCCGGATCTGTTGTGCCATCGTATGATTTGATGTTTACGGGTTTGAAACCCTCTGGGATTTTATGATCCATTACTTCATTCGTGAAGCATAGCGGGTGTGGGGCACCTCTGTACTGGGCTATATCACGACGCAGCTCGGAAGAGCTATGTCTGTTGTGTTCGGCCAGGCCGGATTTGTTGTATCCGGAGTGAAGATCATTGTCACATGCCGTAGGGCGCCTGCGCGATCCGTACATCGATCTTGTTTGTCTTGCCTTATCCTCCAGTATGTCTCGCAGGTCGGGCTCATTTTCCCGTGCCTTAGTTGAGCGGCGTCGGGGCATGGCTTGGGTGGAGGGCCGAGAGGCCTCTCTGTCACGGACGCGAGGTGGCTGGTCTGCCATGTCATGCGCTGGTGATGTAGGTGCTTCCTCCTCTGATCGGGGTAGTGGCCTGCTCTTCGGGTAACTCTTGGAGGGGCGTTCGAGTTTATACTCTTCGGCCGCCGGGACTTCATTCCATCTATCAGCTAGCAAATCTTGGGCAGCTCTAAGCTGTTGCTGCTTTTTCTTGAGGCTACTTGCCGTGGCTAAAAGCCTGCATTTAAAACACTCTTGTTCGGCGGGGTCTGACGGTATGACGAATTCATTGTCATCGAGGCTTGCCTCGTCTTTGGAGGGAGGCGTATAGTTATCGTCCTCAACCTCTTGGTCTGCCGCTCTCTCATGAGGGATGGCTTCTCCATCTTCCTGTGCCGAATCTTGCTGAGGTGGGTGTTCTTCGGCGCTATCCGGGGTAGTATTATCTCCCGTGCCGCAATCACCGTTTTTGTTTTGGCGGGATTTAGAGCGGCGCCGCTGACGCCGGTGCTTTGGCTGTTTCTTGGGGGCGTCATCCCCCACTGTTCCACCGCCATCTCCATCTTTTGGAGTGTCCACCATATATATGTCATATGATGAGGTGGCCTTCCAGCGCCCTATAGGTGCTGGTTCCTGTTCGTCTCCTACATCGTCGTCCATGCCGTCGATGTCTTCGGAGCTGAAGTCAAGCAAGTCGGTTAGACGTCGACAGTGGCTACAAAGTGGGTGGTGGGTGGGCTTTGAATTTCCTCATCGTCCGTATTCCACCCTCGCTGACCATAGTCTGGCCAGGGCTCTCCTGATAAAGAGAGAGACTTAAGAGAATTCAGGATGTCGCCAAAAGGCGAATGCTGAAAGATGTCTGCGGCGGTGAACTCCATTATCGGCGCCCAATCGGATTCGATTGGCAGGGGCGCGGGGGGTTCAGAGTCCAGGGAGGAGTCCGGATCCTCGGAGTCACGGGTAGTGCAGAGTGTGGGGCCAGCGTTCGGCTCGATCGCCTCTGAGATCGCAGCCCCTAAGGCAGCTTCCAACCGCTGATCCTCGATGGGCGCAGTAGGCTCCGAATCAATGGTCGAAACCGATGCGTATGCGGCCTCCAAGGCGCTGTTCGGCAGCAAAGCTATATCATGCCCATCGAGACAGTGCGGCGCCCTTGGCTGTGGCTCGAATCCTTCGAAGATCAAGTCCCCGTGGATGTCAGCCGTGTAGTTTAGGCTTCCAAACCTGACCTGATGGCCAGGGGCGTAGCTTTTGATCTGCTCCAGGTGGACGAGCGAATTGGCCCGCAGAGCGAAGCCCCCGAAGACAAAGATCTGTCCGGGGAGCAAAGTCTCACCCTGGACTGCATCGTTGTTGATGATCAAAGGAGCCATCGGGCCTAAAGGCGACGAGACAGAGGAACTCTCAATGAAAGCACCAATGTCGGTGTCAAAACCGGCGGATCTCGGGTAATGGGTCCCGAACTGTGCGTCTAGGCCGGATGGTAACAGGAGGCAGGGAACACGATGTTTTACCCAGGTTCAGGCCCTATTGATGGAGGTAAAACCCTACGTCCTGCTTGATTAATATTGATGATATGAGTAGTACAAGAGTAGATCTACCACGAGATCAAGGAGGCTAAACCCTAGAAGCTAGCCTATGGTATGATTGTTGTGTATGGAGTTGATTGCCTACGGACTACAACCCTCCGGTTTATATAGACACCGGATAGGGTTAGGGTTACATAGAGTCGGTTACAATGGTAGGAGATCTTGAATATCTGTATCGCCAAGCTTGCCTTCCACGCCAAGGAAAGTCCCATCCGGACACGGGACGAAGTCTTCAATCTTGTATCTTCATAGTCCAGGAGTCCGGCTGAAGGTATAGTCCGGCTACCCGAACACCCCCTAATCCAGGACTCCCTCAACTGGCGTCCCTGAAGTCCCAAGGAAGAGGACAGTGCGGAGATAAAGAGGTTGATCAGCAAGGTCAGGCTGCTCGCCCACTCCGAACTCTCGATAGATGAGGTCATGGTGATTGCAATAAAGAGGTGCGTGTAGCCTCTCCAATCCAGAGTAACTCCCTTATGATGTTACAATGGAGAAGACGACGCGTACCATTACAGACGGCAGGGTCCGGATACCCCAGCAGTCAGAGTACATGACCATGGGTAGCCTAGCCAGCTCCCCTTGGCTCTCCATAAAAACTATAGGCCGAACAAGCCGCCAAGCATCCAAGGCCTGGGGCCGCCTTCCCCCAGCTGGCTACCTCTCAGGCCGGCTGCACGAAGGCGGCCCAGCCCTAAAATCCCCATGAAGAAAACCACGAGAGGGTCGGCTCCAAGAAGCCGGCCCCCCAGTAGGCCGCCAAGATCGTGCCCTCAGAGTCTGCACCCACATAACGGCGATGAGACGGGGCGTGGCTACAGTGAAGCCTGTCACCTCCGAATCCCGGGACGCGCATGGCCACAGTGCGTCGTATGGGGCGGCTGTCGTGGATCTAAGTTTGACAGTAGAGTGGGGGTAGGTATGGAGAGGCAAGGTCCTAGCTATGGAGAGGCTGTAAGCACAAGAAATGTACGAGTTCGGGCCCTTCTTGGAGGAAGTAAAAGCCCTACGTCTCGGAGCCCGGAGGCGGTTGAGTGGATTATGTGTATATGGGTTACAAGGTGCCGAACCCTTCTGCCTGTGGAGGGGGGTGGCTTATATAGAGTGCGCCAGGACCCCAGCCAACCCACGTAATGAAGGGTTTAAGGTACATTAAGTCCGGGGCATTACTGGTAACGCCCCACATAAAGTGTCTTTACTATCATAAAGTCTACTTAATTACAGACCGTTGCAGTGCAGAGTGCCTCTTGACCTTCTGGTGGTCGAGTGAGTCTTCGTGGTCGAGTCCTTCAAGTCAGTCGAGTGAGTCCCTCGTAGGTCGACTGGAAGGTGATATCTTCTAAGGGTGTCCTTGGGCAGGGTACTTAGATCAGGTCTGTGACCCTACCCTAGGTACACGACTCCATCATTAGCCCCCGAATGGATTGAGGCTTGAGTGATGAAGGAGTTGATGCTGTTTCTGATTAGCCTTCGCATACTGGTCGTGCGTTGTTTTGAACCAAAAAATCTCTTTGTTGATAGTGAACAACTTTTCTTCAGTCGACTCAATCCATTCTTTTCCTTCGTCGAGTGATCTTTTGGACTTCGCCGATTTCCGAAATCCCGCGTTTGGCAGACCGATCTGCCGTTCGCGGATTCCGCGGGATGCGAAATTTGGGGAAGCGCGCGAAGCGGGGCGGACTGCGGTGTTCGGACGGGACAGGGCATAGATGCCTCGATCCTCGCGCCGCTTTTTCGCCACGTATCGCGTCCGCGTAACTGTTCAGGATATGATTAGATCGACCGGGCCCACCTGTCATCCACTCGGAAGGGATCTTATAAATGCGCCCGGCGAGGGTTTTTTGAACAGTGCCTCAGCATTCTCTCTCTGCTCCCTTCGTCTCCGCCTAACGCGCTCGCTCTCGCCTCCGCACAACTTCCCCTCGCGCGTCCCGCCGGCAGCCATGGTCAAGGAGAAGACGGCGGTGTTGGAACGCGCGAAGAAGGCGTCGGCGACGGAGAAGGCGAAGGGGAGATCCACCAGTCGGGGCGGGTCTTCGTCTAGATCTCGCCTGCCGAAAGGCTGGGTCCAGGGAGATTGGATCCAGTCGACCATCACGGAGAAGGATCTCCTTGACATGGCCAACGAGGGCCTGATCCCTCATGGAGCTGCGAGGCTTCCGGGGAAAGAGTGGCAGCCCCAGCCGGAAGAGGGTGAATGCGTGCTTCTGGCTACCAATGTCGACCGTGGATTTTCTTTGCCGCCGAGCATTTTCTTCCGTGGTTTCTTGAACTTCTTTGGGGCGCAACTCCACCACTTCACCCCGAATTCTATCGCCTATCTTGCCGCGTTTGTGTCCATGTGTGAGAGTTTTCTGGGTTGTCGACCGCACTGGGGCTTGTTCAAGCACATATTCACGTGTCGCTCTCAGACCGTGAAGAAGGCGAGCCCAGGCGACGAAAAAACCCGAGTTGTCCAAATGTGTGGGGGTCTGGGGATCCAGGTGAGGAACAAGAGCACCTTCCCAGCCATGACTTTTCCCGAGTCAGTCAGAGGCTGGCAGTCGACCTGGTTCTACTGCCAGGATCAGCCGACGCCGGGGCAGTCGAGTGGACTCCCTCAGTTCACCATGGGCCGAGTGAACAAGCCCTCCTCTCTGAAGGTGATTCTGGAGGAGAAAGCTGACGTGAAGATGCTGATGGAGCGTGTAGTTCAGTTGGTTCGGGAGGGAGTGACGGGTATGGATCTCCTGGAGGTTTTTCTTAGGCGTCGTATCCAGCCTCTTCAGTTCCGGAGCCATTGCATGTGGTTGTACTGCGGGACTGAGGATGTGACTCGGGTCAATCCAGAAGTAGTCGACGATGCCACTCTGGAAAGGTGGATGGCCGCTGTTACTGGGAACAAGGATAACCCTCGCGGAGCCAGAAGGATTCCTCCACTCGACTGCCACAGTGATCCAACCAAGGTATGTCTGCTCCACTTCCCATTGTATTCTCGTCACATTTATTTCTGTTTTCTCTGCCGATCGGTCGACTGATCTTTGTCTTGATGTCTATCAGGCCCTCACTGAGCTGTACTCGATGCCCAATGGAGCACAGGCTCCGACCGAGGAGGGAGAAGCGAGCGGGGGCGGGAGCCAGGAGGAGGAGTGGGACTCAGATGCCGCTGAGGATGATGATGATGATGATGACGATGATGATGATGACGATGAGGACGAGGAAGAGGAGGAGGAGGAGGAGGTCGCACCACCGCGCTCGGAAAGGCGGTCGAAGCTTGTCCACGACCCTGCGACTGAACGTGGCAAGGGGGTTGCGACTGTTACACAGTCGACCAAGCGCCCTCGGACCATCTCTCCGGCGCCGACTGAAAAGGCGTCGAAGCAGCCCAGGGCGGCCCCGTCAAAGCCGACCAAGCTCCTGCCGAAGATGAAGGTGTCCATCCCCACCATATCAGGGTACTCATGCTGCTTAAGTCTTCTCGTTTTGTGCGAACTTTATCTCTGGTTGGTGCTGGAGTCAGTCGACTGATTTTTTGGAGTTGCAATGCTGCTACTTCTGAGACCTCAGCCCGGGCTGACGACCATGAGATGGAGGACGCAGCGACCTCAAAACCTGGTACTATACTCTTAACACCATTTCTAGTCGACTGACTCATGATCTCTAACTCTGATTCTTTTTTGTAGCTCCATCCAATGCTGTTATCACTCTCCCTGATGATGATGAAGATGAGGAACCGCTGAAGCACAGAAGGAGTAGGAAAACGTCTGCCGGCAGGGTGCCCCAGGATGTGACGGTGCCTGAGACTCTGGTCGCGGAGGAAGAGAACACCACTCGACACACTGTGTCCTTCACAGATCCACTAACAAGTGCTCTGCAGCCCTCCCTCTTCACGACGCACCACGTCCCGGAGGACCAAGCTGGCGCCGCGAAGGAGGCGATACGCCAGGCAGGGATCATGATGGAGCAGTTGAAGACCATCCGGGATGCGAGCCAGGCAGCTTACGACGCCAGTTCCGCCCTTCAAAGCAATGTTCAGGTCAGTCGACCACCACTTGTTCTGTTAGGATATGCTATCAAAAACTTTTCTTTCCAGAATTTGTAGTAACCACCCACTGGGTGTGTCGATTTAAACTCCGTGTTAGCGGGGGCACGCTGAGTGCACCCGCTGGGTGTAGTCCCCAAGGCTAAGGTCGACTGCTGGCAGTCGGCCTTAGGCTTTATAAGTTCAGTCTTTCCGTCATTCGACTATGGCGAATGGATTTCGCAAACCAGTGGGGGCACGCTGAGTGCACCCACTGGGTGTAGTCCCCGAGACTGTGGTCGACTGCTTGCAGTCGATTACAGTCTTAAAGAATAAATCTTGTTTTTTTTGAGGTCGACTGGTCGACTCTGTCTTCAATAGGATTAGTGGGGGCACGCTGAGTGCACCCACTGGGTGTAGTCCCCGAGACTACGGTCGAATGCTTGTGTTCGGCTGTAGTCTTAGAAACGCATGATTTTTCCTTTTCCACTCGGAAGTGAATTATCTTTGACATTTAGTCGATTGATTCTTCGCAGAGATCCTGTGACCTTGCGGCTCGCTACACTGAGCTGGAAAACAAGCACATTCAGCTCGAGCTGGATTTGAAGCTGGCTCAGGAGAATCTGACGAAGGCAAAGGAGGAGACCAAAGGTATGTTTGGTGAGACCTTGACGACTGCTTTTTCCCTTTACTTGTTTCAAAATCTGATCTTGCTGTAACTTGCAGGTAAGGTGAAGGAGGCCCAACAGAAAAAAGACCTTGAACTAGCTGAGAAGATCAAGCTTGCTGACGAGAAGTTAGCTTCAGTCACCAAGCTTGAGCAAGAAAATACCAATCTGAAAGCTGCTCTTGGGAAGAAAAATGATCTGGAGGCCTTCCTGAGTGGCCTTGCCAAGAAGCTGTTCCTTATGCTTGAAGGTAAACCTTTACGCTAAACAATCATTTTCAACTGTGATTTCTCCATTGGACCATTGCCTTGACTCGGTGATCGCCCTTGCAGAATTTTGTCAAGACTTTGAAGAAGAGACTAGCCGGCTGGAACCAAACCTTGACCCCGTCGATTCTCTGGTGAACGACGAAGTTGCCATGAATGTTTTCCGACTGGAGTCTCGTGTTGCAGATGTCGTGGACTATCTTGCAAGGCTGAAGGTCGCCACATCTCGCATCGATTCAACGCTCTGGCCCAGGGAGACACTCCAGCACGACCTCGAGTCGCTGATGGCTCGCTTGAACACGGTCCCTGGTCGAGTGCAGGAGTGGAAAAAGTCCTCGGCTCGGTGCAGTGCAGATGTTGCTCTGTGTCTGGCCCGAGTTCACTGCAAAGATGCGCGAGAAGACAAGCTGGCGGCCCTCCGGGTGGCCAACACCAAGAAACACGACTTCAGGTCTTTTATGGAAACTTTCATTGCTGCTGCCACTCGGATCGCAGATGGAATTGATCTTGATGAGTTTGTTGCACCTTCCAGCCCTCCACAGGAGGAGTAAAAAACTTCTTTTAAGCTCGACACTTTAAATTTGCCTCGGTATGCCGAGTGGAGTTGTAACCGATAAACCTTAACAGGCTTAGCGCCTGAGCACTTTCGGTTCCTTTAAGTATCGTTCCGAACTTGAATTTGATGTTTGAATATGATTGCTTTTGGCTTGAAATGTCTTTTGCAGGTTCAAAGCAAGACGCTCACTGCAGTCGACTTATTCTTTAACCCACTTAGGCGAGCACTGGGCTGCAGCTAAGCCGCCGAGTGAGAGGTTTGCTCTTCACTCGGTAGGATTTTTATATCTTAGGCGAGCACTGGGCTGCAGCTAAGCTCCCGAGTGAGAGGTTTGCTCTTCACTCGGTAGGATTTTTATATCTTAGGCGAGCACTGGGCTGCAGCTAAGCCCCCGA